>NW_017619385.1:3942500-4092500 GCF_001879475.1 Ipomoea nil | reverse complement strand
CGTGAAATACATATATATCCTCAAAGATCGCGGTCAACAAACGGTCAAATAGATGGAGGACGAAATCGTGTCAAAATTGCAAAGTTAAGGACTTAATTGGTTGAAATTGAAAGTCGAGGACCAATTTGTGAATTTAGCTATAGTCGAGGGACCATTTTGGGTATTTACTCTTTTAAAAATGACTACTAGTAAGAGATGGGAAATCAAAGAAACACGTATAGTATTACGTTTAATTGATCAAACTTTTTGATAACTTTTATTGGTTGTTAATAAATTATCAGTCAGTTCCATTTTATCGATCCATAATCTTAATAATAATAATGAAGACATCTGACCACTTTTCAATACCATAGTTAAAGTCACAAATTTTCTAGTGTACCCGTCAACAATTTAAAAATTTTTGTGTTTTTGAATTGTAAAAGATTTATACAAACATAATTTAATAATTATTTAAGGTCACAACCCACAAACTCATACCCATATTGAACATGGCAACTCCACTCCCAGCCTTTGCCAAGATCAAAATAGACTGATCCACTATGCCAGGCATCTTAAAATGCCACCTGCAAAAAAGTATAGTTTATTATATATATGAGATATTCTTTCGGAATATAGTTCAACTAGTCAACTAAACCAAAAGAGGTTTATAAGTTTAAGAGTTAATCTCATCAGATGCCTTTTGTCTTTGGTGTCAATTCTAAATTTAGTTTCAGACTATTATTTTTTGCACAACTACTGACTCTATTACATTGTAGTATAACCAATTGAAGCACAAAGAGACTACTAGCTCTATTACATTGTAGTATTTGTTCATTTATACTTTCTCAACTTGTTGAAGCAAAAGAGTCAACATCGTCTCCATTGAGGCTCAATCTCATGACCTCGCATATGTGAGAGTCACTACATGTCATATGAGCCCAAGATGCTTGGCATCTTAAACCAATTAAACTGGTTGAAATCGAAAAAATAACAAAAGAAAAATATGAAGAGACAAAAATACCCCTACTAAAAATAAAAAATATCATAAGAAGGAATAAAAGTGTCCAAAAATAATAATCTTAGATGTTAAATGGAAAAAACAATAGTCTGAGACTAAATTTGAAATTGACACAAAAAAATAGGACCTATTTTGTAATTAACTCTAAATTTAATTACAAGGTTCAATTTTTGTTAGTGACTAAAATAATAAGGTATGAATTTTATATTATTGTCCCAGGGTTGCAAAAATTAGAATTAGACGCTAGGCGGCGCCATGTCACGTCGAGGAAGGCCAGAATTGACCTCTTCCGTGATCGGCCGCCTGGGCGGTCTAGGCGGCCGGCCGAATCGTCTCAACCTTTTCTTCTTTTTTGTTTTCGTGAAGAAATGAAGAATTGCGATTTCAGAAGTTCAGATTCTGGCTATGCGCTGAAGCAGTCCGCCCCACGCCCACGCCCCTCCGCCTCCGAGATTGGTAGATGGCAGATGGAGGTAGTACACCGTTAATGTTACGTTGTGGACTAAAAATGGGGAGATTTTGCTTGGATTTGTGTTGGGAGATGGAGTACAGTGTTAATGACAGCTTGAATCTAGGGTCCGTTTGGAAAGCAGGAAAATGACTTCTGGAAAATATTTTCTGGAAAATGAGTCATTTTCCGGAAAACATTTTCCTTTCCAGTGTTTGGTTGCATTATGGAAAACTGTTTTTCTGTGTTTGGTTCATTTTCTGGAAAATGAGTAGAATTGTATAATTAAACATTTTAATTATTTTATTTAGAATATTGCAACATGTATAATAATATATAATAATATAATATTAATTTTAAATATAATAAAAAATAGCTAAGTTTTTCAAAAAAAAAAAATTAATAATATATCAAAAATATTATGGTGGTGGTGGTGGTGTAGTGGTAGTGGTGTTATTCGTTATATAATAATAATAATAATAATAATAATAATAATAATAATAATAATAATAATAATAATAATTGGTGGTGGTATGACGGTGGTGGTGTGGTGGCGGTGGTGGTTGCGGTGGTACGGTCGTGGTGGTGGCGGTGGTTGCGGTGGTATGGTGGTGGTAGCGGCAACGGTGGTTGTGGTAGTATGCTAGTGGTGGCGGCGGCGGCGGTAGTGGTGTTGGTGTGATGGTGGTGGTAGTATGACGGTGGTGGCAGTGGTCGTGTGGTTGCGGTGGTGGTGGTGGTGGTGGCGGTGACGGTGGTTGCGGTGGTATGGTAGTGGTGGTGGCGGCGGTGCTTGCGGTGGTATGGTGGTGGTGGTGGTGGCGGCGGCGGCGGCGGTGTGATGGCGGTGGTGTGGTGGTGGTGGCGGTGGTATGGTGGTGATGGCGGTGGCGGTGGTATGGTGCTGATGGCGGTGGCGGTGGTATGGTGGTGATGGCGGTTGCGGTGGTATGGTGGTGATGGCGGTGGCGGTGGTATGGTGGTAGTGATGGCGGCGATGGTGGTTGTGGTGGTATGGTGGTGGTGGCGGTGGTAGCGGCGACGGTGGTTGCAGTGGTATGGTGGTGGTGGTGGTGGTGGTGGCGGCGACGGTGGTTGCGGTGGTATGGTGGCGGTGGTTGCGGTGGTATGGTGGTGATGGCGGCGGCGGCGGCGGTGGTATGGTGGTAGTGGTGGCGGCGACGGTGGTTGCGGTGGTATGGTGGTGGTGGTGGCGGCGACGGTGGTGTGAAGGTGGTGGTGTGGTGGTGGTGGCAGTGGTGGTGGCAGTGGTATGATGGTGATGGCGGCGACGGTGGTTGCGGTGGTATGGTGGTGGTGGCGGCGACGGTGTGATGGCGGTGGTGTGGTGGTGGTGGCGGTGGTATGGTGGTGATGGCGGTGGCGGTGGTATGGTGGTGATGGCGGTGACGGTGGTATGGTGGTAGTGGTGGCGGCGATGGTGGTTGTGGTGGTATGGTGGTGGTGGCGGTGGTAGCGGCGACGGTGGTTGCAGTGGTATGGTGGTGGTGGTGGCGGCGACGGTGGTTGCGGTGGTATGGTGGTGATGGCGGCGGCGATGGTATGGTGGTAGTGGTGGCGGTGACGGTGGTTGCGGTGGTATGGTGGTGGTGGTGGCGGCGGCGGTGGTGTGAAGGTGGTGGTGTGGTGGTGGTGTGGTGGAAGTGGTGTGGTGGTGGTGGCGGTGGTATGGTGGTGATGGCGGCGATGGTGGTTGTGGTGGTATGGTGGTGGTGGCGGTGGTAGCGGCGACGGTGGTTGTAGTGGTATGGTAGTAGTGGTGGTGGTGGCGGCGATGGTGGTTGCGGTGGTATGGTGGTGATGGGGGCGGCGGTGGTATGGTGGTAGTGGTGGCGGCGACAGTGGTTGCGGTGGTATGGTGGTGGTGGTGGCGGCGGCGGTGGTGTGAAGGTGGTGGTGTGGTGGCGGTGGTATGTGGTGGTGGTGGCGGCGGCGATGGTGGCGGTGGTATGGTGGTGGTGGTGGTGGTGGTAGTGGTAGTGGTTGCGGTGTTGGTGGTGGTTGTGGTGGTGGTGTGATGGTGGCGGGGGTATAGTGGTGGTGGCGGCGGCAATAGTGGTGGTGATGGTGGTATGGTGTTGATGATGTTGGTGGTGGTGTGATGTTGGTGTAAAAGTTGGAAAATGACTTCCCCCCAAAAAAAGGGGAAGTCATTTTCCTCCAAAACAAGCCTATTTTCCAAAGTCAACGGAAAATGATTTCCGTTGACTTGATTTTCCAGGCACATCCAAACACTGAAAACTTGGAAAATGATTTCCAGAACTCATTTTCCAGGTTTCCAAACACACCCCTAATGGAGTTGAAGCTGTTTATGGATTATCGGGAGAGGATTGAAAGATGTATTAATGGCTTAATGCAGAGAGAAGCTAATTTATCGGGATTGTGAGTCTTTCAGGGAGAACTGGGAGGTTAAATAAAAAAATAAATAATAAATACAAATAAAGCGGGCGCTTAACATACATTGATTGTAATGAATACTAATATACAAACAAATATCACCCACATTTACAAGTGGCTTATGGTCCACTGGTATCTGGTTGGTCCCTTATGTGAGGGATCTGAAGTTTGAGCTTCCTAATAGGCGTAGATTGTGTAAAAAATATGTCCAAGTAGTGTCCAACAAACACATGCACATACTAACCATTTTACGTACTTGTGTTATTGTTTGGACAAACACATGCACATACTCACCATTTTACGTACTCGTGTTATTGTTTTTATTTTTATTCTTTTGAGTACTACTGATTCTACTGATGAACCACAAAAAATCAATACCGTGTTATTGTTTTTATTTTTATTCTTTTGAGTACTACTGATTCTACTGATGAATCACAAAAAATCAATATCGTCACCATTGGACCTCAAATCCATGATATCTCATTTAGAAGACTCATGCCACTAGACTACAAGGTCATTGACTTATTATTATTATTATTATTATTATTATTATTATTATTATTATATACCAACAACAACAACAAAATCTATAATTAGAATTAAATTTGAAAGTGTGCACAATTAGATTTGAAACATACCTATAGGACACTAGAGCCCAAACCATGCCAAACAACCAAGCATAAGAGTTGGGATTCTTGGCAAGTTTCAAGGAGACAACCTTTATCAATGTCCCAAACGATGTCTTATTCCTCACATTCATAACAACTCTTGTTGTTATGACGGCGTCATCAGCATTCCCACCCGCCGCCAATTCTACATCTCCTCCCATTCCCGCGGAATTCTCGACATTCTCGTCCACGCCGTTCCCAATGTCGGGGGACGAGGTTTCCGTCAACCTCGTACGCCGGAACTCCAACCCGAACAGCAAGAAAGTGAGCCACAGCGCCGCCTGAATCACGGCGGACTGGACCACAATGTCGAACCCCAAGTCGCCGTACATGGCCTGCAGCAGCGGCACGCCAACGACGAGGGTGTTGTTCAGCGTCGACAGAGAGAAGGTGGTCAACGACCAGTCAAACCCCCCTTTCCTGGCGCAGTTAGCCCAGGCGACGAGGACGGCGGCCACGGCGGATTTGGCCACGGCGTCGGACGCCAGGAAACGGTAGTTCATCGTGTAGGGGTTGACCTGGGAAATGAAGCGGAAGTTGAAGAATGGGATGATGAAGTAGCAGTTGAAACGGTTTATGGCGGCGCAGTTTTCCGGTTTGAACATGTTCCACCACCGTATGGAGGCGTAGCCCAAGAACAGCGCCATATATAGCGGCGCCATGGCCTCCACCACCTTATACACATCCCCCCACCCTATCATTTTCCTATAATTTTTGAGTGTGTTTATTTTGTTCCCTTGGTATATAGTATATATACTGTTATGGGGAATATATGCCATGCCCAAATTGTTGTGCCACACAAAAAACTTGTAACAGGACAATCAGACCAAGTTGGACTTGGTAACCACAATGTTACAAATTCAACTTCCAACAAAAAATATATATATCATTACGTAAACATTAAGTCATAGACTATTATTTTTACAATTTAACACCACAGAGTATCATATTTTACACACTTTTAATCCGATAAGTAACTTTTTTGGTGAAATTTTGTTTTAGACAATAATACTTTTGTCTCATCACCTTTTTTCGTACTTTTATGGTTTTAATTCACATGTGCTTTTCCATGAAAACCTTTAATTTATTTATTACTTGCTTGAATTTTGTATGTTCAAGTTGCAAATTGTACTGTGCCAGTGTAAATTATATTAGTTAGTATTCAATCTCACCAAGTTAGACTTGGTAATAACTATAATGTTACAAATTTGATTCCTAACAAGCATAACCATATATTTAGTCACAATCTCACAGGCTATTATTTTTGTCATTTAACACCACACAGTATCATATTTTGCACATTTTTGGTCCTATCGGTAACCTTTTTGTCGAAACTCTATTTTAGACAAAGATATTTTTGTCTCATTACCTTTTTTCATACTATTATGGTTTTGCTTTATATGTGCTTTTTCATGAAAACCTTTAATTTATTTATTACTTGCTTGAATTTTTTTCATGTGTATATATCTTCAAGTTGCAAATGGTATTGTGCAAGTATAAATTATATTAATTAGTACTCAATTTGTTAATACTGTTAAAATTTTTAGCTAAAATGGCAATTTTGAGTGGCTATTATGTGATACAAATATATGTGGGATCTATTTCTGATTTGGTTAGTGTCAAAGTGAATTCGGGTTCATCGCTGCAGACTAAGAGATTGATATATTGTACTCTCAAAATGAATAATAGGTGAAAGAGAAATTGGTTAGCAAAGTAAACCTATTTGAGACACGTTGCTAATCTGTATCACATTTCGAAAGGTAGAAGATATAGCTTAAGTATGATTAAGCTTTAAAGAAAGCTGTACTCAAAAAAATAAATAAATAAATAAAGATAGCTTATGTACGAAAGGTTCCCTCATTAGCATTAATGTAAAGCTTTGATTTAGTGCTAATAGTAATACTTTCTGAAGCACCGAATAGTGCTTAGCACCGAATGGTGCTTTAGAACTGGCAGCACCGTATGGTACTCTAATCATTCGATCAGTTCCGAAACATTAATCTTTCAATTTTACAGACTTCTCGACTACTCAGATGTTTTATAAACAGGTCATTATGGTCGGTGTAAATTAATTATTAATTATATATTAATTTCGTAACCGTTGATATTATTTCGACAATAAGTATTATTGTTTCAAACATTTTTATTTAATTATTAAATTGAATTTATGTGTCGTTCATTATGCTATTAACTCCTCTTTCTTCTATAAAAACATAGGTGTTAGGCAAAAGTTGGTAGCTTATTTTTGAACTAGTAAAATCATTAGCGGCGCAATGGCCTCCACCACCTTATACACATGGGCAAATTATATCGTGCACCGCGGTGCATAATCGATTATGCACCGCGCGTCAGAACGATGTCGTTTTATTTAATGAAAAGAAACGTCATCTGTTTCGTGTCGTTCCGCGTCATTCCGCAAAAAGTAACTCTGTTATTCAGTTTCATTTTGTATACACTGTAGTTTCATTTCGATATAACTACAGTTTCATTTCAATATAACTACAGTTTCATTCGATATTATAACACCCAAATATGTAAAAAAGTTATGTAATTTTATTTTATATACACCACAGTTTCATTAAAACACAACTGCATGATCATTTCGATATAACTACAACTTCATTACACAATATACACTCAAAAATGTGAAATGTTATTCAGTTTCATTTTATATAAGTGCAGTTTCATTTCAACACACCTACAGTTTCATTTCAATTCAATTGCATTTTCAGTTGATAATATAAAAATAATACGTGAGGCAGTGTCAGTTTAGATACAATGTAGTTTCATTTCAACACAACTACAGTTTCACTTCAATTGAATTGCAGTTTCATTTGATAATATATAAAATAATACGTGAGGCAATATCGATTTAAATACATTGTAGTGTCAGTTGATAATTAATACACCAAATATGCGCGCTCCGTTAATTATAACGGCCCCGCTATTTCTTTACTTAAAGAAACGGCGCCGTTTTGACTACGGTGCACTTGCACCGCGGTCCACAATATAACGACTGATACACATCCCCCCACCCTACCATTTCCTATAATTTTTGAGTGTGTTTATTTTGTTCCCTTGGTATAGTATATATATACTGTTATGGGGAATATATGCCAAGCCCAAATTCTTGTGCCACACAAAAAACTTGTAACAGGACAACCACATACATCAAGTTGGACTTGGTAACCACAATGTTACAAATTCAACTTCCAACAAAAATTATATATCATTACATAAACATTAAGTCACAAACTATTATTTTTGCAATTTAACACCATAGAGTATCATATTTTGCACACTTTTAGTCATATCGATACTTTTTTCGGCTAAACTTTGTTTTAGGCAATGATACTTTTGTCTCATCACCTTTTTTCGTACTTTTCTGGTTTTAATTTATGTGTACTTTTCCATGAAAACCTTTAATCTATTTATTACTTGCTTGAATTTTTTATGTTCAAGTTGCAAATTGTACTATGCGAGTGTAAATTATATTAGTTAGTATTCAATCTCACCAAGTTAGACATAGTAATAATTACAATGTTACAAATTTGAATTCCAACAAGAACCATATATCATTACACAATTAGTCACAATCTTACAGACTATTATTTTTGTCATTTAACACCACAAAGTATCATATTTTACATATTTTTATCCTACGAGTAACTTTTTCGGCGAAACTCTATTTCAGACAAAAATATTTTTATCTCATCACCTTTTTTCATACTTTTATGGTTTTTGCTTTATATGTGCTTTTTCATGAAAACCTTTAATTTATTTATTACTTGCTTGAATTTTTTTCATGTGTATATATGTTCAAGTTGCAAATGGAATTGTGCAAGTGTAAATTATATTAATTAGTATTCAATTTGTTAATACTATTGGAATTTTTAGCTAAAATGGCAATTTTGAGTAGCTATTTTGAGGTACAAATATACACTACTGGAAAATATGGAATTTCCGACCACCTGAAAGTGATCTGAAATTAATTCGAAAGCAAAAAGTGGTCGGAAATAGCAATAAAGGTTTTTCCGGATACCAAAAGTAGTCGGAACAAGGCTTTCGACTTGATTTAAGATCACTTTCAGGTGGTCGTAAATTTCATAATTTCTAGCAGTAATATGTGGATCTACTTCTGATTTGGTTAGTGTCAAAGTGAATTCACAGTTTTTCGTTATGCGAAACTAAGAGATTGATATATTGTACTCTCAAAATGAGTAATAGGTGAATGATAAATTAATTATCATAGTCAACTGTTTGAGAAAAGTCAAAATTTGAATAGTGCTAATTTGTAGCACATTCCTAAAGGTAAGAGATATTAAGCTCAAGTATGATTAAGCTTTAAAGAAAGATGTACTAACAAATAATAATAATAATAATAATAATAATAATAATAATAATAATAATAATAATAATAATAACAATAACAATAACAATAAGGGAGAAGTATCAAATAGGTTCATGTACTATTGTCAAGTGCTCAATTCTCCCCATGAACTAAATTAAAGGCTAATTAACCACACTTACCTACTAAATGTGTTCAATTAGCTTTTTTTGCAGGTAATTGACTTTTTTTTTTTGCAGGTTACCAATTCAATTATTAAAAAAATAATTTCAAAATAATTTAAAAATTATTAAAAAAAGAAGAAGAAAAAAGAATAGCCACCGGCTGTCCGGCGAGGACAGCCGGTGGCTGTATTCATTTTTTTTTAATATTTTATTTTATTTTATTTATTTTAATAATTAACTAGGTAACTTGTTATTAACCTGTAAAAAAAAGAGAATTGAACAAATTTAACTCGTAGATGGACCTATTTGACACTTAATTTAGTTCGTGGTGGAAATTGAGCACTTCGCAGTAGTAGATGGGCCTATTTGACACTTGTGCCTAATAATAATAATAATAATAATAATAATAATAATAATAATAATAATAATAATAATAATAATAATAATAATAATAATAATAATAATAATAATAATAATAATAATAATAATAATAATAATAATAATAATAATAATAATAATAATAATAATAATAATAATAATAATAATAATAATAATAATAATAATAATAATAAAATAATAAAAAAAAAAAAAAATAATAATAATAAAAAAAATAAAAAAAATAATAATAATAATAATAATAATAATAAAAATAATAATAATAATAATAATAATAATAATAATAATAATAATAATAATAATAATAATAATAATAATAATAATAATAATAATAATAATAATAATAATAATAATAATAATAATAATAATAATAATAATAATAATAATAATAATAATAATAATAATAATAATAATAATAATAATAATAATAATAATAATAATAATAATAATAATAATAATAATAATAATAATAATAATAATAATAATAATAATAATAATAATAATAAATAATAATAATAATAATAATAATAATAATAAATAATAATAATAATAATAATAATAATAATAATAATAATAATAATAATAATAATAATAATAATAATAATAATAATAATAATAATAATAAATAATAATAATAATAATAATAATAATAATAATAATAATAATAATAATAATAATAATTAATAATAATAATAATAATAATAATAATAATAATAATAATAATAATAATAATAATAATAATAATAATAATAATAATAATAATAATAATAATAATAATAATAATAATAATAATAATAATAATAATAATAATAATAATAATAATAATAATAATAATAATAATAATAATAATAATAATAATAATAATAATAATAATAATAATAATAATAATAATAATAATAATAATAATAATAATAATAATAATAATAATAATAATAATAATAATAATAATAATAATAATAATAAATAATAATAATAATAATAATAATAATAATAATAATAATAATAATAATAATAATAATAATAATAATAATAATAATAATAATAATAATAATAATAATAATAAATAATAATAATAATAATAATAATAATAATAATAATAATAATAATAATAATAATAATAATAATAATAATAATAATAATAATAATAATAATAATAATAATAATAATAATAATAATAATAATAATAATAATAATAATAATAATAATAATAATAATAATAATAATAATAATAATAATAATAATAATAATAATAATAATAATAATAATAATAATAAAAAAAGAAACCTTATGTAAGAAAGATGCCCTCATTAGCATTAATGGAAAGTTTTTTTTTTCTTTTTTTGGCGCTAATAGTAGTATTTAGTCTATACTTTCTCTATCCAAAGAGTCCAAAGAGTCATGACCCCACCACAAGGGGAGCCACAGATGTGCCATTTTGAGCACAAGGTGCTTGGCAAGTGTTGAAAGTTTTAATTTAGTGCTAATAGTAATACTTTCTTGAAGCACCGAATACTGCTTAACACCGAATGGTGCTTAGAACTGGCAGCACCAATAGTACTCTAATCATTCGATCAGTTCCGAAACATTAATTTTTCGGTTTTACGGATTTTTCGGACACTCAAGTGTTTTTTATACATGTCATTATGGTTGGTACAAATTAATTATATATTGATTTCGTAATTGTTGATATTATTTCGATAATGAACAGGGACGGAGCCAAAGGGCGGGCAGTTGCCCCCCACCCCCACCCCCATATATAATATTTGTATGTATATATGTATATATAGTATATGTTTTAGTATTAGTATAAAAAATCTAGCAAATTTTAACAAGTAAGGATTTAGAGTAGTTGGTAAGGCATGTTTTTTTAATGTGAAGAGTTTTGAGTTCAAATCCTTGCATTAACATATTTTTGAGTCCTTCCCCTATGGCTTCAACACATTCACTTTTTTAATATTTAATATGTGTAATTTATAATGTGTTTTCTATTCAAATTATTTTATCAAATTAATTATGTTTCATATTTTGTTATGAATATTTTTATAATGTTTTGATGTGTTTTATGTTTTGCACATATCCAACAATATTTACAAAAAAAAAAAAAAAAAAAAAAAAAAATTGTAAACATCTCTTTTGTTTTTCTTAAGTAAATATTTACAAAAAATTTATATTTCTCAAGTAATGGTTATATATATAAAAAAAAAAAATCTTAGATAATTTATTTATTTATTTTAAAATTATCTCTTTTATTTTAATGTTTCGCTTTTAATGAAAAAAATTTTCTGAATCCATCCTACTTCTTTGCCCCGCCTCAATCGAATTTCTGGCTCCGTCCCTGATAATAAATATTACCTTTTAAACGTTTTTATTCAATTATTAAATTGAATTTATGTGTCATTCATTATGCTATTAACTCATCTTTCTTCTATAAAAACCTAGGTGTTAGGCAGAAGTTGGTAGATGATTTTTGAACTCGTAAAATCATTAGTGGTGCCATGGCTTCCGCCACCTTATACACATCCCCCCACCCTATTATTTTCGTATAATTTTTGATTGTGTTTATTTTGTTCCCTTGGTATAGTATATATACTGGTATCGGGAATATATGCCATGCCCAAATTGTTGTGCTACACAAAAAATTTGTAATACGAAAATCTCACCAAGTTAGACTTAGTAAACACGAAAATCTCACCAAGTTAGACTTAGTAAACACGATGTTGCAAATTCGACTTTCAATAATAAGGAAAATCTCAAATAGAATTATTAGTCATGAACTAATAAAATAAAACTACATAAAATTTGTACAGTCATTATTCCATAGACCTGCGTGAACTATAAATAACATTACATTTTTAATATATTAAAGATACATTATATTGTTTTAAAAAATGCATTATTTATATACTAAAGGTAAATTATTTGGAAGTACTTTATTTAAGTATTGAAAATACATTATTTTGTATACTATTAATTAGTTTACGTTCAGAAGAAGAGATAGCAATAAAAAAACTGGCATCGGTTTTTCTCTCTAGAACTCTCTCTAGAGTTCCGCTTCTTTCCTAGGGTTTTGGCTAGGGTTTCTGGAGTTTTTTCGACTTTCTTCACGGACGGTATTGCTTTCCGGCAAAGCTAACGACGACAGAACTGCTTCCGACAGTGAGACCGATGGAGTCGAACACACAGGCGACGGACGACGTTCCTCCGGCACTCGAAAGGGCAGACGAGGTGATTGAGCGGCTTACTCAGCGGTGGGCCGATATAGCTTTGGAGGAGAAGGAGGAGATCGGTTTTGAACCGGTGGGGGAGGTTATTGGTGTGGTTGCGGAGGAGGAGGAACAGCGGTGGGTGTGAGTTGGCAGATTTTTGACGCCCAAGGTAGTGAAGCTGGAATACATGCGGCAGGTTATGGCCTCAGTTTGGCAACCGGTGTGGGGTATGCAGGCTACGGAGATTCAACTGGGATTGTTTATGTTCATCTTCTATGATGAAACTGATATGTAGAGGGTCAACGATGAAGGGCCATGGTCGTTTGATAATAGCACCCTCGTTTGCAGACAGGTGGAGGCGGGTACTTGGCAGGCAGCGATTGAATTGAACTCGGTGGACATGTGGGTGCAACTCTATGACTTACCGTTAGGATATACTTCGGAAGCGGTTATTGAACAGGCTGCCAATTTTATTGGCTCGTTTGTTAAAGTTGATGATCGTTATCCAGGTGCACCGTGGAAGACGTTTCACCGAGTTCGAGTCTCAATACCGGTGGACAAGCCGCTAAAGCGGAGAATAAAACTTATTAAGCGGGACAAGACAAGCTGTTGGGTGAATATCCGGTATGAACGTTTACATAACTTTTGCTTTTATTGTGGTTTACTGGGGCATGCTTATAAATTTTGTAAGTTGGCAAGAAAATCTGGACTAACTGCGGATAAGTTCCCGTACACGGCGGACCTGAAGGCGGGAGGAGGTAGCCGGGGACCGAGGCAGGTGGGGGAGCCATGGTTGATACCACTTGAGGGGAAGGGGAAGGGTGTGGCGGGAGGGGAGGAGAAGGTGAGGGGTACGGGTATTGGAGGAGTAGAGGGTGTGGGTGGTGTACGGCTTGGGGAGGTGAGGGGGTGGTGGTAGCGGCTTCTAAAACGAGGAGGGGGGATGGGATGGATGATGGTGGTTTAAGGTTGGATGCGGGAGATGTGGTGATGACAGATTTCTCAAAAAATGGGTTTACGGCAGGTCCTGGTGGTCAGGCTCGCCCATCACAATGAGTACGATAAGCTGGAACTGTCGTGGCTTGGGCAATCCATAGACAGTTCGAGAAGTGGTGGACATGGTGTCCCGTAAGAAGCCCGATTTCGTCTACTTGATGGAAACTAAAGTAGAACGAAGTCATGCAGAGAGGTTACGTGTTAAGATTGGTTTTGAGGATCTGTTTTACATAGATGATGAAGGGAGAGGGGGTGGCTTGGCATTATTATGGAAAAAGAATAATAATGCTAGGTTGTTGAGCTATTCAAAGAACCATGTGGATGTGGAGGTAGCTATAAGGGAGAAAAGATGGCGTATGACGTGTTTCTATGGGTTCCCGCAGAGGCATATATGCAGGGAAGCCTGGCAGCTTTTGAGTGGTTTGAAGGGAAAAATCTACATTACCCTGGGTGGTTGTGGGAGATTTTAATGACTTGTTATATCAGCATGAGAAGAGAGGGGGGAACCCACATCTGGTAGGTCTCCTCAAGGGTTTTGGATATACTGTACACAATTGTGGTCTCATTCAATTGCCAATGAGAGGTCACCAGTTTACATGGGAGAAGGGGAAGGGAACTGAAAGGTGGTTGGAGGAGAGGCTGGATAAGGTTTTGGTGACAGTGCAATGGACTGATTTGCATGGTGAGGCATGGGTTGAAAATATTCTTACTCGGAAATCTGATCACACAGCTCTCTTCCTAAACACCGATATTGCACTGGTGCGCAGACGGGGGGGGGGGGGGGGGGGGGGGGGGGGAGACGGTTTCATTTTGAGATGGCATGGGTTCATGACGAAGGTTGCCAGAGTGTGGTGGAGACTTCATGGCAGGACGGTAGGGATAAGGGGTTGTTGATTTGTCAGCAACATTGTGGAGGGAGGCTCATGCGGTGGGGTGGGGAACATTGGCATAAGTTCCGTGACCGCATAAAGCAGTTGAGAAAGGAGCAGGATGCGCTGCGTCATAGGCGGGATTCGGCTGCATTGGCTGAGTTTCGCAATCTTGAGGAAAGGTTGGGCCAATTAGAGGTGCAGGAGGATATTTTTTGGAGGCAACGGGCAAAACAGCACTGGCTCCGCGGTGCGGATTACAATACCAAATTCTATCACAGGTATGCTTCTGCCCGTAGAAGGAAAAATTATATTCCTAGATTGAAAAATGATGTGGGTGCTTGGGTAGATGGGGAAAATATGAAGAAAGTTGTCTTAGATTATTATGCTGCTATTTTTACATCATCAAATTCTGAGTGTGAGGATCCCATGTTTGATGATTTTACTCCCCGTGTAACTAATGAACAAAATAGTGTATTACTTCGCCCGTTTGAGATTGAGGAGGTAGGTGTGCTTTATTTGCAATGTTCCCTAACAAAGCGCCAGGACCGGATGGTATGAATCCTGGATTCTACCAGGAATTTTGGGACATTGTAGGGGGGACGTGTCTAAATTTATTGTTAATTGCTTGAATTCAGGTTCACTTCCTGAGGGATTAAATGACACTAATGTGATTTTAATTCCGAAGAAGAATGTGCCTGAGACAGTATCTGACATGAGACCGATAGCGCTAAGTAATGTGTTGTACAGAATTACGGCAAAGGTAATAGCCAATAGGATGAAACCACTTATGGGGGACCTCATCTCAGAGGCTCAGAGTGCTTTTATTCCTGGGAGGCTTATTACTGATAATATTCTTATAGCTGCGGAAGTGGGGCACTATTTGAATAGGAAGCAGTGTGGTCAGAAGGGCTGGGCAGCATTGAAATTAGATATGGCAAAGGCGTATGATAGGATGGAATGACAGTTTTTTAGAAGGATGTTGGAGGTAATGGGTTTTGATTACCGGTGGATTAATTTATTGATGCAGTGCGTCACTACTGTCCAGTATAACATCCTGATTAACGGAGTTGCTAGTGGAGGTGTAACGCCGACCAGGGGATTAAGGCAGGGAGATCCTTTGTCTCCGTATTTGTTTATCATTTGCGCTGAGGGACTATCTATGCTGCTACAGAGAGCTCAGATGACTAGCTTAATACATGGCTGCAGAGTGGCTAGGGGAGCCCCACAGCTATCACATTTATTTTTTTGCGGATGATAGCCTATTGTTCTTTAGAGCGAATGATCAGGAGGCAGGAGTAATTAAGCAGTGTCTGGGACGATATGAGGAGTTGTTAGGACAGAAGGTGAACTATCACAAGTCCAATGTCTGTTTTAGCAGGAATACCGGTGTGGAGGACAGGGAAGTGGTGGCAGCTTGTTTACAGGTAGACCAGGCACCCAATTTTGGGAAATATCTGGGTTTACCATCTTTTGTCGGGAGGAATAAAAGGACAATGTTCTCGTATATTGAGGATAAAATAAAACAGAGGATTAGCTCATGGAACAAGAAGTTTCTGTCACAGGCAGGAATGGAGATTCTATTGAAAAGTGTGGCACAATCCATGCCTACCTTTTCAATGAGTGTTTTCTTGATCCCAGACACATTGTGTTTATCAATTCAGAGAGTAATGAACAAGTATTGGTGGGGTACTGGTATGGATAGGGGAATACACTGGAAAGCTTGGGATAAGCTGAGTATCCCAAAGAAATTTGGGGGATGGGATTTAAGGATCTCAGGAGTTTTAATGTGGCAATGTTGGGAAAGCAAGCATGGCGGCTACTCATCACAAGTCCCGATTCCCTTGTTGCAAAGGTTTATAAGGCTCGGTACTATCCGAATACCTCTTTTATTGATGCTAAGGTAGGAGGATGCCCAAGCTACTCATGGAGGAGTATTATGGCAGCTCATGATATGGTGGTGGCACGGGTGCGGAGGAGAATTGGGGATGGTAGAACGACATTAATCTGGGGACACCCATGGGTTCCTGATAATCCTAGCCCCCTAATACAAACAGATATGCCTGTAGAGCTCAGACATGCTAAAGTGGCAGGTTTAATAGATGACCAGACTGCTACCTGGGATCCGCATATTTTAACAGATTTATTTGACGAGGAGGATGTGGATAGGATACTGAGGATTCCTGTAAGTCCGGGATATGAGGACTCATGGTACTGGCCCGATAACCCTAATGGGGTATATACAGTTAAGAATGCCTACAGGAACATTATAGGTGTTTATAACCACTCACCAGGGAAATTTGAGAAATGGACTACAATGTGGGGATGAAGGTACCCCCAAAATGGAAGACTTTTTTATGGAGAGCAATTTGTGATGTTCTTCCAACAACTAATAATTTGATTATAAAGAGGGTTGAAGTGGATCCCACATGCCAAATGTGTGGGGTGACACATGATGATTTGATGCATACATTGATTACTTGTGATTATTCTAGATATGTTTGGAATATTTCAGGACTACCTATAACAAATATTGTTGTCAACTCTTTCCCCGAGTGGCTAACAACTGTGCTTACAATGTTAACAGAGGATCAAAGTGGAGCCGTAGTGGCATTGCTTTATCGTCTATGGAGATGCAAAAATCCGGCCGTATGGGACGCCGCACTTCCCCACCCTACGGTAGCATAGAGACAAGCCACGGCGGCGCTGCAGTCATTCCGGCAGGTTGCACGCCGCTGCCCAGCTGCACCCTCGGCTGCTACGGTGGAGAGCGGGGGAGACGCCATGCCGCGGTGTTTTGTGGACACTGGATACCGGGAAGACACGGGGGAGGCTACATACGGCATTGTGTTGTTGCCTCCCGAGGGGTCTTTTTTGGCGGCAAAAAATGGAAGACTCCCGAATTGTTTGTCGCCGTTTATGGCGGAGACTTTGGCATGTAAGGAGGCTCTATCCTGGCTGCTGGAGAAGAATATAACAACGGTCATCCTTCACACAGACTGTATACAGCTGAGGAATGCTATACGATAGAAATCAACCATCATAATGCCCTATGTTGGGGTCGTAATAGACCAATGCAAGAATTTAATTTCGTCATTTAATTATGTCTCGATTAATTATATTTCTAGGCAGATTAATTCGCATGCGCATACGCTAGCTTCGTTAGCTTTTGTTCAAGATCAAGCTATGTATTGGGATTATATCCCCCTGACTGCATTGCAACTTCGATTCATTAATACAATCATTCTTTGGTTGGTTTTAAAAAAAAAATAGTTTACGTTCAGTACACAAATAATATATCTTTAATATATTAAAATTGTACGGAACTTGAAATTTTGCTAAATTTGTACCACTTGTTCTTTTACATATGAATCAAATTGTAATTTTCTAAATATCGTGCATTCGGATTTATGGAGGCATTATATATATATATATATATATATTGTGTATTCAATTAAGACTTTTATAAATTATATATATATATATATATATATATATATATATTGTGTATTCAATTAAGACTTTTATAAATTTTTAAAAACATTTAACGACTTTAAAAGTTTAGTGGTATTCGATTTAGACTTTTATAGACTCTTTAAAAGTCTACCCGTATTTAATTCGGACGTTTTAAAAATCTTTAAAAGTATACTGGTATTCGATTCATACTATTATAGAGTTTTTAAAAGTCTATTGGTATCCAAAAAACTTATTAACTTTTATAGTTTCTATTAGAATAGGATTTCTGTAGACTTTTCTTTACTAATATAAATAGATGAAATCCAACCTTCCAACCTCCGACCCTAAACTTTTCAAAATTCTCTATGGACTTTTTTTTTTTTTTTTTTTTTTTTTGTTTACTCTATATTAACCAAATAAACTTTTCATCAGATCAATTTCTATCAAATTTTTCAGGACGTTTCAAGACTTTCATAAATACTTATATACTTTTGATTTTTATCTCTTTATTTTAAACATATTTATTAAAAAAATTGGTAACAAAAAATTATTACGAACAACTAAAATTTATTAATTTTCATTACAACTAAGTCTACCATAGAAACTAACAACTAACGATACTCCCTAGCATTTAATCGTCACTACTTACAAACCACACAAGATAATTAATAAAAATTAAAATCAAGAAATATTTTTATTGATTATATCATTTAGTGAAAACTGATTATATTTTCTTTATGTATAATACACTCGATATTTGTGACATCCAATATTTTTATTATTATTATTATTATTATTATTATTATTATTATTATTTTATAATGCATTAATTTATTTATATTTATAAAAGTATATTATGTATTATAAACCTTTTTGTAAGAAAATTATTATTATTATTATTATTTTATAATGCATTAATTTATTTATATTTATAAAAGTATATTATGTATTATAAACCTTTTTGTAAGAAAATTATTGGAATGTTCGTTAGAGTTTTAATGATTTTTGTACATATTTTAATATGAAAAAGTTTTTAAAAGTCTATAAATGTTTGTCCTATGTATTTTTATACACTCATAAATTTGATAAAAGTTTAAAAGATTCTATGAAAGTCTAAAAAGATTTTACAAAAGTCATTTAAAATCAATCAGATTAAATGTCTTTTAAAGTTTATAAATATCTTAATAAGTTCTACATGTAGTCTCAAATCTTACTCACTCAAATCTACTTCTTGATGTGGCGGGTGCTGATTGGTTATTTTCATAATGTGGATCCCTGTAAAAGTGTCTACATTAAGTGTGGAAGTAAAAGTTCAGAATATCGAATGAGGGTATATATAGTATTTTCTTATCTTAATTCAATACACCCCTAAATTGTCAACTATTTGGTTAGAGCACCCGTTTGGTAAGTGGGAGGTCTTGAGTTCAGCTCTCAACAAGAGCACCAATGATGGATTTAATTAACCCGGGGTGGATCCAAATCACTAAATCCGGATAAGAACGTAATATTGCCGTAGAATTGGCTATTACAATAATTGTTCCAGTACAGAGTGTGTAAGAAAATGATTAGATGTCCTAAAGGGACAAGGTGGATGGGGAGTTTTTATACAACCCCCACCCCTAACCGCCACCCCGTAAGGCGGGGGGTGGTTGGATCCGCGTTGACCCTTGACCGGTTTGAGGTCGGCCTCTCTCCCGGACGACTTCTCCAGGCCGGGTCGAGTGACTGATGGCTGAGGTCCCCAAGGGCCGAGGCCTCGTTGGTCGAGGCCCAGTGGGTCGAGGCCCAGTGGGTCGAGGCCCAGTTGGTCGAGGCCCATAAAGCCGAGGCCCCGCGGGTCGGGGCTCCGGGTCTTGTTCCGATCGTAATATATCCATCATGAAGCCTATATACAATAGTTGACATAAATATCGTACATCACAATTTATTGAGGTACGATATATATTGGCAAATTATGCCGTGCAACCGTGTGCACCATGCATCGTGCACACGGAATTGGATCCACAATTTCTATACTGTAGATCCATAAATTCTATACTATAAATTCATAATTATTAAACTCTATAATCACAATTACAAAACTCTATGTTCATATTCCCAATTGATGTTGAACTCTATATTCACAAATCACTGAACTATATGTTCATAATTTGATAACTATACAGTATAACAATTATGAATCTATAGTATAGAAATTATGAATCTACAGTATAGAAATTATGAATTTATAATATAAAAATTATGTATCTATAGTATAGAAATTATGGATCTAATTCTGTGTACACCTTGAATGGTGCACACGGTTGCATAGCCCTCCATATATATATATTTGGTACAAACATTTAATTGAAATTATAATTTTCGTAGGTTATTATTACTTGTACATCCGTTTTAATGAATCATTGACAATTGGAATTGGAAGTACAATAATGATGCTGGTGATGTAAAACATGCTAGAATTGAAGAACCGTATGAGCCCCCATTCCGCCCGGTTTTGTATGCATGGTACTTTAATTATCTACAAACTATTAACATATTATGTACATTTTTTTAAAAAATAACATATTATGTATATTTAGTTTATTTACAAACACATAATATATTAACTAAAGACACATAATTTGAATATTATTATGAACCAGGATCCGAGGATCCTAGTCTATAGTATAACAATTGATTCAGACAAATTATATATACCATGGATCAAAGTTTACCTTGCATTGTGGATCCTGATCTAAATATAACTTTCATATCATGTATCTGCAATTTACACATTCTGTACATGTAATTAGCCATTTTGTACCTGAAAACAAATTGAAGACATATCACATGATAATTACAGACACACACAAACTGTTAACTGCAGGTACAAAATATGTTAACCGCAAATACTTAACATTTTATGCGTTTAAAAGTAACATATTTTGTACCAATAGTTAACACTTTATGTATATGTACGTAATTATCATATTATGTGTGTATATTATGTGATGTGCCTTCAAGTATATAGAAACGATAACTGGAGGTACATAATATGTCAACTACATAGACATAATTTTTAGACCAGAGCTCACAATGCAATATATATGAACCTTGGTCCATGGCATAACAATTGTTAAATTCAATGCTTATTATAACAAAATTGGTACCCATTGCAAAATATATTTCGGGTTGTTACAACTTTGCAATGGTTTAATCATAATTGATTTGTTAGAAAATTTCCTAGAAAACTCCATTGCAAATTAATATTGATATTAATATTAACTAAAATTTCTTATAAGATTGTCTCATTCAATTTTATTCGTGAAATAAGTAAGACTTTTCATAAATATTACACTTCCTTCATGGTTTATACACTTTCCCTCATCAAAACCGGTCTTGGGCATGTTTACCCAGAGTCCTTGCACAAGACCCTCAAAATTTGGGAGCCCCCCTCCCCCCCCCCCCCCTCCCCCCACTGGGAGCCCCCCTCCCCCCACCCACACACACATAGAGGAAGGTTCAATTAAGTGCGGCGGTGTCTTACGGTGCGGCGGTGCGACGTCACCAATAGTTCATCAAATATACACCATCAACGTTAGGAAAATACACCACAAAACACACACAAATTAGGTACACATTGTTGGGTAATATGGTTGAAAATCTCAAAAATATTAATCCTACGGAAAGATTAAATTATATGGGAAAATAGTAAAACTGGGAAGGAAAAAGTGGAGTGTTTGGATATAGGTTTGCACGAGTTCGAACACAAAGTTCTTTTCCTTAAAACCTTATACCTCCCACAAGTGCTAGGAGCGTTGTAGCCTAGGTTTCCCAGGATAAAACATGCTACGATTCTTTACTATACAATTCTACAAGCTTCAAAAGAGCTCATGTATATAAAGGGGGCAAATCTTGTTTCCAAACCAATGTGGGACAAAGTCCTCTATTTCCCTTCATTTCCCAACTCAAATGGGTCTACTTTGAGAATCAATATCTCATTCACCCATTATCCGTTTTGAGCGTACAATATATCAATCTCTTCGTCTTACTACGAAGAACCCGAATCCACTTTGACCTGACCCAAATCGGAAGTGGACCCCACTGATAATTGTACCACAAAATAGCCACTTAATATGCCATTTTTATGCCATTTTAAGCTAATTTTCCAACACACATCACCAAAAATACACCATTAGGTGTGATTAAAAGCACCATACAGTGTTCGGAACTACAACATTGTGGGTGGTGAATTATATGGTGTATTTTTTGGATTTGTTGTGTGTTTTTTGGTGTTTTTTTGCATTTCATTATGGTGTGTTTTCCTTACACTGTTAGTGCATGCTGTTAACACTAATGGTGTATTCTGAAATTCTACCGCACCGGCGCACGGGATGACCCCTCCGCATTTGAACTTTATATATATATATATATATATATATATATATATATATATATATATTGTATGAGTTATAAATATAAAGAATTTTTATTGCTCTAAAACAGATTTTTTTTTTTTTTTTTTTTTTTTTTTTTTTACAATAGGGCTCCAAATTTGGCGGCACAATTGTAAAAATAAAATTATTTACTTTATTACTTATATACATTATTATATGAGGATTTGCAGACTAACTCTCTAACAGTAGTATTACAGTAATCACGTAGCATGCATCATAAATCATAATCATCAATTACTTTGATAATCCTTAATCTCTATTTTTCCTAATCTCTTGAAATTTCCTATTCCATAATCGTTATTTCCCTAATCTCTATTTTTTCTAATCTTATTTTTCCTTATTCCTATTCCTATTCCCTAATCTCTATTTCCCTATTCCCTTTTCTTGCAAAGTTGCAGTTGCAGACACACTGGACGGTCTAGAGGACACACGGCTGGAAATCTGCATTTTTCCGACCACCAAAAAGTGATCGGGAAAGGGAGATTTTTGGTCGAAAATGCAGTTTCCGATCAACTTACCGACCACTTTATGGGTTCGGAAAAAAGTCCTCGCTGTTACCGACAACTACTCAAGGTGGTCGGAAATACCAGCTTCTTCTTAAGCACGTCGGAACTACAAGTTGTCGGATAGAGAGAGCATATTTCCTACCACTGGTGGTTGGTAATTGGTCGGAATTACCATCCACCGGTGAGATTTACAAAGAAAAAATTAAAAATCTTGAATTACCGACCACACCGACCACTAGGTGGTCGGTAGGATTTACTACTAACAAAAATTTTTTTAAAAAAAAAATTCTACAAATATCAAATGAATTAGACCTGTTACAATTATACAAATTTCAGCACCACAGTATTAAATTCTACAATACAATTAACAATTTATAGAAATCAAACATTAATCAATCATTTAAATCAAGGTGTCACTGTTGGAAAAATGACATTTTCCGTCCACTTTTCCGACCAACAGAAAAAGTGGACGGTAAATTAGTGTTTTTTCTAAATTATTGACCACCCTGTTAAGTGGTCGGAATGTGGACAATATTATCGACCACTCTCAAATGGTGGTCGGAAAGGCATACCACTAGAAAGGTGATTGAGAACGTTATCACCGTTGTTTTTTTATTGGTTAGCTTTGATGAGTTTCCGACCACCTTTGATGGTCGGAAATCAGATTATATCTGGGAGCCTGCAATGTCCACTAATAAGTTTGTCACTATATTCTGTTGTAACCTCCTAAATACATAGATTTGTCATACTAAAACTATAACCAAATATTTTAAAGTTAATAATTTAATACAAAATTTAAAATTAATGTAAATTTTAATATTCCTTTGACATAAGAAATTAAATCATTTATTCTATTTAATAATTACTGGTAATATACAGCAAATCTCAATGTTCTCTCTTGACGATACGGCGACACCGGCCTCCAATAAATAAATTGACGAACTCCAAAGGTCGCGTCATTTCTCTTGACAACACGGCGACACCGGCCAACAAATGTTCTCTCAGCTTCGTCCCCAACCGGTCGCACCTCAAGCTAATGCTACGGAGTCATCGCCATCTTCAAAAGCTACGGAGTCGCACATCGTCATCCTCAACCAAAAGGTATCACCGTTTTAGTCTCTGTCTAGGGTTTAGGCTTAGAAATCTTATTTCAACTGCATTTTCTTCTCTTTTTTTTTTTTCCTGCATTTTTGCTTTGACATTTCTGATTAGATATAGATGGATTTGTAGGTTTAGATATTATGAAATATATATAATACCCCCTCTTATTGCAGTTAGATCAGCTACCTGGTATATTGAACTTGTGTTCGTTAATTACCTGTGTTTGATTAAGATTCGACTTGCTTAGCATTTTGATTTGTTAAATTTAACTTAGCATTTTGATTAAGAAAAAACATTAAAGTTAAATTTGGAGTTAGATCAGCTACCTGGTATATTGAATTATGTATATAGCTTTTCTATTGCATAAGATTTCCAACGTAATTCTCTCATACATTTGTTGTTGGTGTTGGTTTTTTTTTTTTTTTTTTTTTAAATAATTATATGTTCTATGTAAATCTCATGATTTTTTTTTGGAAGTCTTTTGAGATGCATGCTATAGACAATGTTAAATGCTTTGTCTATATTATTGTTTTAACTGGTTTCGAGAGAATTAAATGATAAACAACAAGCAATACTTGAAGAATTTGCCAATGAGGAAATTAATAATGGAGATACCATGTATTCACAGCAAGGAAATTGGTGAGTTTACTTTGTGGATGTTCCTGAACTTTCATTTACTCAAATAATATATTTCTATTTTGTTGTTCACTCCATTTTGTGCCGACCAATTTTTAGCATGTTAGTTGTCAATTAGGATGTTAGACTCCATTTAAGTTTGCAGTCCGTTTGTGTTCATTGCATATACACCATTGCAGATATCTTTAACCATTCTGAATGTGGCGAGCATTCTTGAATGGTATTACAGGCTTTATCAGCAGCTTTGTACTGGTTGAACTTACAGGTGAAATCATGTGGTTGAAGACATCAGTGCAAATTCAAAACTAAATTCAGTGCAAATTTAGGCTATTTC
Source organism: Ipomoea nil (assembly GCF_001879475.1). Taxonomy (NCBI): domain Eukaryota; kingdom Viridiplantae; phylum Streptophyta; class Magnoliopsida; order Solanales; family Convolvulaceae; genus Ipomoea; species Ipomoea nil. Next base: position 4,067,521 of record NW_017619385.1, on the reverse strand, counting down.
AATTAAGAAATTTAACTTTAATTTAACTTTAATGGTTGTTAGAATGTTAGTCGAAACTTGTGTTTTTTTCCTGTATATAACTTTAATGTTTTCCATCTCCCTCCTTGATTAAATATATTTGTTCAAGGAAATAGACAATCTAGGCTAACTCCCTGCCCTACTTAATGTTCTGTTACCATTAGCTCTTTGATTGAATGCTGTTTAGTTTGATTTTATTGTTAGGAGTGCATATTGTTTGAAATCTAGACCGTGTAGACATCTATGGAGATCAAAAATGGTTGAGCATTCCTTGGAAGAAGCTTCAGGTTGGAGACATTGTGAAGGTAAGTACACTGCATAAATAATTAATCTATATTTGTCGTATTTATTTATGTTTATCGGGTGAATCTTTTACTTAATCTACATCTACCTATACATCATATGAAAGTGTCTTATCTTTTAATTTGTTCCTTATTTTGAAGAATGCAATGTCATTTACTTAATTTTTATTTTATTTTGTTAATTAGTTATAATTATAATTATAAGATGTAACTTATTTGAATACAACTTTTTAATTATGCTACACAAGGTGGCATCCCAACAGATATCTAGATCTTGGGGGTTAAAGGCATATATAAAGAATTAATACGGGTAAGACTATATACCCTCAGCCCTTTTCACTTTCCGTTCTTTTAATTATATGTAAAGTCTGAAACTTTTGTGCTAAAAATTGCATTTTTATTCTTCTTCCTTGTAAATTCCTTGTATAAAATAGATCAAATGTATTTACTGGACTGGTTATTTTCACTTTCATCTTACCAAAGCTATTATAAATTGAATAAGCTTCACAATCCAGCATTTTGAATGTTTAGAATTAAAGCAAACATTTGGGTGTAAAACTTCCTTTGCCTAGCATTCTATTCTATACTGTAATCTGTCACATTACATGCATCATTTGGTGCTAGTACTGATATCCTCCCCATCTGAAAACAGTGAGACAAAATGTCAAATTGCTGCACGTAGTAGTGGTGCAAATCCGCAGTCGTTCCAATCTACTCTCCTAATTTGCATGGAGCCGGTAAACATGAAAGCAATGTATCTGCATATTCATATATGGAAAATGTGAACTTCATTTTGTATCTTCTGATTAAGTGGACTGACACATGCAGTGACCAGACTATGATATAAATAGACTGTCTTGAGTATCATATTAGAGAAGAACTAAATAAAACAGCACCTCGAGTGATGGTTGTATTTAATCCACTTAAGGTGTGTATCTGGGTAAACATAAAATGCATAGCCATGCTTGTGTTCATAACAAATCGTATATGCTAGATTGATTCTTATTTTACTTGGGTTTAATATCAGGTGGTTATAACAAATCTGGAACCTGGCTTAGTGATGGATCTTGATGCAAAGAAATGGCCTGATGCACAAACAGATGATACTTCGTCTTTCTACAAGGTAACCAATTGACCAAACAAAGCAATTTATGCATCAGACTGAAATGACTGTGAGTATTCTTCCATATAGGGGCTGGAAGCAGCAAGCCAGCAATGGCCATTCCCGCTCTCTTGAGGAAAAGGCAGTGAAGACTTGGAGGAAGCCAGAGGTGAACGATGCTCGACCTTCCATGTTGGTGAAGCAAGCCTTTCTTTGATTCTAATTATTATCCATATTTTATATATAATACTGATATTATGATGAATTACCATGTAGTTTAATTCTTAATGTAGTTTCTTGCTCTAGTAATTTGAGTTATTTCTCTGAAAGTACTTGATTATTAGCTAATTTACCTGTAAGTAATCTTATTATGTTGTACGCTCAGCATGCTTCATAGTTTTTGTAGGAAATCTTAGTTGCCTATTTCTTGCTCCATTGCAAGGTGTTTAAGTGAAGAATTTCTTTTATATAAAGGAGTTTTGAAATTGATCTTGTATATGGACATTTTAGTGGATGAACTGAAGATATGAATCACCGGCAAGAGAAGTTTGTAAGGTCAGTTTTAGTAATGCGAGTTTGCTTGACATGAAATACCTTTTCTACTTCTCTTTTTTAGTAAACAAGCAAGGATAGTTAAATGTTTTCCATTTTGGTATCATTTTAGGGCACTTGTGTGATTCCACACAATGAAACTGATGATTTGAAGTCAGCTGGAGCTGTGAGGTCTGTGTTTGGACTGTTCGTTGAGCTAGTTAAATCATGGAACCTTCCTGACTGGCTCGTGCATTGGGGCCATCCCGCCAACATGGTACACTTGTCTGTTTGAAGGAAATTTCATTCCATTGATCCAATTAAGATTGCATCTACTGTCATTTATTTATTTAGTATTCCCTAAATGCTATTATTGTTGCTGTTCCACTTTATAGGATGTTGTGCTCTTTGCCATGGGTGGTTATGGAACTTACCTGGGATTTATAATCCGGTTTTCTGATGATGTGGTAACAACTATGCAATCTATCTTTTGTATTCAAAATTGGATGGGTTCTTGAATGTCCATCTGTTTATATTTATAGTTCCGGCCTGTCTCTAAATTGGGTATACGAATATCATATAGAGGCAGCTTAATGAAATCGTTTCTAAGATAGTTATTACCATGACACAACATAGTGGTACATATATAGTATTCATTCAAATTGGTGTACAATGAATGTATAGGAGGAAAGAGCAAAAGCCAAAGACTTGCATACCAAACTCCTTGCTGGAATGTTCTTCTTTGCTCTTGGAGCTACTGGAGGGATAACTTCTTTGCTCACTTCAGACAAACCCATCTTGGAAAGGTAATTAAGTAATTTCCTCATATTAAGTTAACCTTAGCTTATTTTCATCGAATCCATCAAACATACATGTCATCCTAAGCGTCTGTCTGCAATTCTTGCAGCCCTCATGCAATAACTTATAGCTGTAAAAAGCTGACATCAAACATTGCAGCCCTCATGCAATAACTTATAGCTGTAAGAAGCTGACATCAAACATACATGACATTGATGAAGAAGCTGTAAGAACTGCATCCGTGTATCATAGTTTGTCCTTTTCTTTCTAGATTGACTTGTGTTAAATTTTCAACTATATATTCATGAATGGATTCTTTTCAAGTTTATGAAATGTCTATATGTTTTGTAGCAAATATCTTACCAGCTTGCAACAATATATATATATATATATATATATATATATATATATATATTCATTTCACTACAGGGGGTCCTCTGTGGTGAAATGAATTTTTTTTGTTGACTATGTCTACTTTTCCGACCACCAAAGTGGTCGAGATTTCAGACCACTGGTGGACAGGAAATCTGAACCCGCCCGACTATTTTCCTGGTCATTTTTTTCGACGGCCTTAGAAAAGTGATGGCTATTTCCGACCACTTCTTCGGTGGTCGGATATAGCGAGGGTGATTTTTCCGAATACCAAAATTGGTCAGAAAAGAGGTCGGAACAGGCGTTTCCGACCTAATTAAGGCCATTTTCGACCACTTTCAGGTGGTCGGAAATCGGCAGATTTCCAGCAGTGTGTAGCCATTGTTTCACCATCAAAAATACATTTGTCAAAATATTAGCTACACATGCATGCTAATAAGGTTTTGTAGCAATTGTTTCAGCATCCAAGCGAGTTTGCATTGATGATAAAACTTCAAGAAGAACACAATAACAGAAAGATGATGTATTAAGTTTCAAGCCAAATTTAGATACCAAAAGACAATAACTTGTATGATAGGACTCAATTTTTTTTCACCTAGCTTCTAGGTGTCAGACCATCATATAACTTAGTCGTGGAAACAAGCAAGCAAACACACAAAAAGTACTAGACTTCTACTTATCTCAAAAAGGGGCTGTCAGTTAATCATCTATTCATCTATAATTAGGGAAATAATCATCTATTCATCTATAATTAGGAAAATATACAAAATAGGAAAAATCACTCCACTCCGGAGTGGTCCGAGTGGATGTCGCCGATCGGTTGTATACTATATACACAAGTTCTGAATTTTGAATACTGACTTCATCAGGTAATTATTAATTAAAACTTATTAACTTAATTGTACATATTATTCAGTTTATATCACAATTATTATTTATTGGCATGACTTATTGGCTTAATAATTTTGAATAATGAATAATTTGTTTCTTGATAAATTATTTATTGAAAGAGGTTGTAAATAATTTTTTTTAGAATTTTGTAATTATGTTTTCTAGAGAATATTCATATGGTTATGAAAGACGTAAAAAGAAAACAAGAATTGAGCAATCAACTAACTCAATATCAAAAAGAGAGCTCTTGAAAATTTCATTACAAAAGAATATCAAATAGATGAGCAAAAGAATGATGTCAAGAAAATTTTGTTTGATGCTAATCTTCACATGCTAAAAATCATGATATTCAACATCCTTATCTTGGTCATAAGATTCAAAATGAATTTATACTTATGTTTGCTAGTATAGTTAAAACAAATTAAAGGTCACTAAAATAATCAAAGAAACAAAATATTTTTCAGCAATATTAGATTGTACTTTAATGTCAGTCACTAAGAACAAAGAACAAATGTCTTTGATTGTAAGATGTATGGATACATCAATATGTCAAATTAAAATAGAAGAGTTCTTGGAATTCTTGGTTGTGAATGACACTAACTATTTGCCAAGGTCTTTTTGAAGTATTACAAAATATGTTGATATCACTTGATCTTGATATATATAATGTAAGGGGACAATGTTATGACAATGAGTCAAAAATGAGAGGGAGACACCAAGGTGTACACAAAAACTCTTGGATGTAAATCGTAGAACATTATATTTTATACTCCTCGTGGTAGTCACAAGAGTTAATACCACAAATGTCCTCTAACTATAGGGGTAGTACTCCTTTTAATCATCGACTTTCAATTAGACTAAAAAGCATACCTTAACTTTCATTTTTTACCACAAATAGTCCTCCGTTAAAATTTATGTTAAATGGATGTTAAATCTAAGATTAATATCCTCAAATCTAAAAATATTAAATATACCTCAGCAGAATGAAACCAAATACCCTTCATTGAGTTCATTCTTCCCCAAGCGCTTCAACACCCAAAATTTGGAGAGAGAAAATGCTAAATACCCTTCATTCTTCCCCAATTTTCCTTCACAACTTCAATACCCAGAATTTGGAGAGAGAATATTCAATACCCTCCATTCTTCCCCAATTTGCCTCCACAACTTCAACACCCAGAATTTGGAGAGAGAAAATGAAATACCCTTCATTCTTCCCCAATTTGCCTCCACAACTTCAACACCTAGAATTTGGAGAGAATAAATGCCAAATACCCTTCATTCTTCCTCAATTCTCATACGCAGCTTCAACACTCAGAGCTTAGAGAGAGAAAATGATGCATCAGAACATCGTTTTTTCACTACAAGAAAAATGCACATAGACAACGGTTTTTCACCGTTGTCGTAGGGGTAAATTTCTGTTGTTGAAGCCGGTGTTGTTGTAAGTCCCGCGCATAGACAACGGTTTTTAACCGTTGTCTTTTCTAGAAATGACAACGGTTTTTTAACCGTTGTCTATTAACTGTTGTTGAAACCGGTGTTGTTAAAAGTCACGCACATAGACAACGGTTTTTAACCGTTGTCTTTTATAGAAAAGACAACGGTTTTTAACCGTTGTCTATTGTGTGTTGTTGAAACCAGTGTTGTTAAAAGTCACACGGATAGACAACGATTTTAAACCGTTGTCGTTTCTTTCAAAGACAATGATTTTTGACCCATTGTCTATTCTGTGTTGTTGAAATCGGTGTTGTTAAAAGTCACGTACATAGACAACGGTTTTTAACCGTTGTCTTTTCTCTAAAACACAACAGTTTTTGAACCGTTTTCTATTTGCTATTGTTGAAACCGGTGTAGTTAAAAGTGATGCACATAGACAACAGTTTTTAAATGTTGTCTTTTTTTCAAAAGACAACGGTTATAAACTGTTGTCTATTGTGTGTTGTTGAAACCGCTGTTGTTAAAAGTCACGCCTATAAACTGTTGTCTTTTGAAGAAAAGACAACAGTTTTAAACTGTTGTCTATGTAAAATAGACAACGATTTTTAATCATTGTCTCAACGGTTTTTAACCGAAACCTGCTTAAATTTTAATAATATAAAAAATCAATTTATCCATTCATCATCACCAAGTGTATTTACATTATTTTGCAGAAGCTAAGGTTCAATATACAAAAGAACTAATTAACAAGTCTAAATGCTTCCATAACCAATTCAAATCGAATCACTATCCAAGTCATCATAATACTACAAAAAACATTTCCACGAACCAAGTCTAAATGATCACAACGTTCCAATCATCAAATCATACCTACTCTATATGACTTGATACAACATCGGCCCATTCTGAACGCACCATATCAATAACTGTTTTGTCATAATCAACTTGTTGAAACTACATGTAAAAAGTGAGTAAATAAAGTAGTACGTAGTCAACATAACATTATAAGAGATAGCTAACTAGATAGATAGTGAGTATTGGCGGCAATGTTTGAACTAAGATTCATCAAATTAAATGACACCAAATTTTAAAGATTCATCAAATAAACCGTTGAGACGGATGTGCAGAACTTTACTAAGCAGATTCATGTTTCTTTGGACCCAAATGCAGAACTTTACTAACCAGATTCATGTTTCTTTGGACCCAAATGCAGAACTTTACTAAGCATATCAGATGAACTAAGATTCATCGTCAAATAACACCAAATTTGGACCCTATATCAACATAAATAAATACCAATACCTAGAAAGCTCAAAGTGGATGTGCAGACAGTGAAGTAAAGCAATTCAAATGCATCATATTTCCACTTTGAAACATTCAAATCAGAATAATTTTAAACACGAAATAGAAATGGAATGTATTACCAGTGCTTGAACATAATCTTTATCATCAATGTCCGGCATGTTCTCAATTAAAGTTTTCAGGTAAGCCATAACATAAAAACCGCATTGGTTACTATCCGATTGATGAGGAGCCTACAAATGTTAAATAAGATTTGCATGTGCATTTCAATTTATCTATATATACATATACAAACACTTATATCTAATTAGTTAAAAATATTAAATTACCTTGACAATTTCCCAAGTAGTTTTACTTTGTCCTTTCTTTCCATTCCCAGAGGCCGCATGAACCATTTTAATAGCCCTTCATATATATTGTTGATTATTCAGATAATGTAATAATCATACTGATATAAATGGAAAGAAATTTAAAAAATAACTTACATTTCTATAATATGTTTCCAATCATCACCGCCATTGCGATGAGTAAGAGGGTCCCACAAATAAACAATATCCTTCAAATGGGTACATCCATCTATACCACACCGGTCCACACACAATTTGACCTCCCTCACAAGATGAACAGTTAGGGGGTGGGAATAGGCCAAGCCCCTTGTAGGGGCCTATGTCCAGGCCTAATTAAAGCCTAGTTAGGCCTAGCTCGTTTAGTAAAAAGGCCAGGCTTGAGCCAATTTCAAAGCCTATTAAACTAAACAAGCCAGGCCTATATATACCAAGCTCGGCCTTCAGGCCTACAGGCTTGACCTATATATATATATATATATATATATATATATATATATATATATATATATATATATATATATATATATATATAACCCCAAGTATATATAATTACCAAACCCTAACCCTGCACCTCCAAAATTTCATTATAAATTATGACTCAACTATAAACATTGCTGTTAATCCTGCTATAAGTGTTTTTATTGTGTTATTTTTTTTTATTAATTGTTCTTACTATCATAATATTTAATGAAATGTAGTTGATTGTTAATTATTTACGATATTATATAGGATAACAAACAATGATACAATTGAATTTATTTCTAAACAAGTTAACGAGCATGCTGAAGTCGTGATTTGTTTTATTTTATTTTATATTTATTTGCTATCATGTTTGCATTGTGGTGATATACTTATGTAATTATGTATTAGTTTTGTATTAGGTACATTTCTTATATTATTTAGACATACTAAAGTTTTTAAAAAGTCTTAACATGTAGGCATTAATAGACTCAAGGTAGGACTTGCTTTGAAGCATTTTTAATGACCTAAATATTAAACAGGCTTTTAAAGAGGCTTCAGGCCAGGTCAGGCTAATTGCAGGCTCAGGCTTGAGCCTAACAAAAGGCCTACATACAGGCTCAGGCCCGGGCCTAGGCCTTAGATTTTCGTAACAGGACCAAGCCTAATTTTTTAAAGCTCGACTCGGCTCGGCTCGGCTCGGCTCGGCCCATTTCCACCCCTAGAACAGTTAAGTCATACCTCAGCTTTGCACTCATGGTTTGACATCTTTTGCTCAGCCAAGTCTTTTGCACTATGAGCACATAGCCATTAATGTGCAATCCAACTATCAGCTTAAGCTTTTAGTTGAGATGAAACACATGCTTTAATTTGGTATCAGAGCCAGACCAAAGTTCATGGGTTTGAATCTCAGCGCCACTCATAAGCGACTACGGTTTACTGGTCCACGTGTTGCTTGGAACCCACCCATCTCACACGTGAGGGGGCGTTTAATTGCACCTCATCCTATTAGTAAATACATAAAAGGGGGATAAGTGTTGAATGTATTCAGTTTCATTTAAAAACACACTGTGCCACTCCCTTTAGTATCCCTAATGCTGGAAACAAAACATTTTTCAAAAAAATGGAAATTGAATGTGATATTACTAAGAAGGGGTGAAACTCTCACCTGAGCCACTGCACTAAGTTTTTCAAGAATAACCTTCAACAACTTTTTCTTTGTGGGCTCATAAACACCAACAAAAAACAGCAGATGCACTGTAACAGGAAAAAGAATAACAGGAAAACATGCTTAAATGATTGTGGGTATTATTGCAACTAATACTGTAATAGAAATATGAGAAACACTTGCAGTTCTCCCCAAAAATACGTGCAACCTCAGTCATTAGCTTACCTCTAGTAGGAATTTAAGTTAGCAGTGGTCTAAACTTTAAAGTATAAACATATCTACCTTTTGGCATCAATCTCAGTGATGTTTCTATTATTTAGATTCTACATCACAATTTCAGTTGAATCAATATTCCCAAAACAAGATTAAGGAACAGGGAAAAGGTGGTGTTTCTCTAGCCATCCACTTTGCATTATTGTAAAATCTAAAGACTCAAAACCCTTCAAGATCTCAAAAAGGTTTTAGGAACAAAACATATCCACTAAATAGGTCAGAGATGTTGCCTAATTTGAGATTTTGGTTTAATTGTATGCTGCTCACAAAACTTAAGTTGTTCCATAGTAAGAGTTCAGGAACTTTTTTCAAGCAAATGGACAAATAAAATTTGCAATATAAAAGTGAACAATCAAGAATATAACATATGCACCAAAGCATACAAGAACATGGGGAAATAAGCTATTTTGGCAAAGGATAAAGCATAGTATAAGCTCCTGAAAACATAGTCTGTACAATGCTTAAGGTAAAACTCCAGCAAGATTTCCAGCAAACCCAAAATAGAGCCCTTTAAGTGCTATTCTTCCCCCACCCTGAGATGCTAGCTTCAGAACGAGTAGATTAGGTTACACATGAACACTAATTTCAAGTGGATTTCCCAGAGAACAAGCATTGACAAAAACAATCTGACTGTTTCCACTTTGGCAAAGGCGACGACGACGAGGGCGACGCGATGGCGAGGGAAACGCGATGGCACTGTCTAGAGCTCTATGACTGCTACTGTCTTTGGGCCGTCTCTACTTTCGCTGATGTCGCTCCGGGCAATGGATCGGCGACCGGAGCGCTGTGACCGCCGCGAGGGCGTGACCGGCGAGCAGCGTTGTGGCCATTGGGCTGAAGATGGCGTCGCTAGCTATGGTGAAATTGCGCGGGAAATAATGGAAGAAAGCAAAAATAACCCTAATGATAAAGCATTCTGACGGGGAAATTTCGCGCGCTAAGTGTTTTGACTAAAAATTTGCAGAGGGAAACAATTGAAGGAATTATTTTGATTTTGTAAAGAGGGAAATAACATAACATATACTATATATTATGTACTAATATAATTAGGAAAATAACGAAATTTTATTTTAATTTTATAATAAGCTTTCATTTTTTTTTGTCAAATTAAATAAGTATATTCATGATTTTATAGGGACCGGGTCCACCATAAACCGGGCAATATAGATATAGAACAGGGTAAGAAAATATTAGTTTTATTATCCGGGTCGCTAGACCCAAAATAGTATCGGGTATATATGTACAGAACGCGAGATTCATAGATTTCTATACTATAGATTCATAATTTCTATACTGTAGATTCATAAAATCTTTACTCTAGATTCATAATTTCTAAATCATAGATTCATAATTTAAATACAGTAGATTCATAATTTATTTTATACAATCATTGTCTTGGTTCTCAGAGACAACACAGAAGCAAACTGGTTATATCCTAGATGTTGCGCTTTAGTACATAAGTGTTGGTGTGGTTTGGTCGGTTTAGCTTAGTTTGTTATGTTAGAGGTTTCAGGTTCTATTCTTCTTGGGGAATCTTTAACTTATTTTATAAAATCGTTGTCTTGATTTTAAACAAACGTTGTCTTTCTAGCATGGTTGCAGTAGGCGCTAGGCGCTAGTTGGGCGCCCGGACAGTGCCTTCTAGGCGGAATCTAGGCGGGCGCCAAAAAAACCGTTGTAGACTTTCAGTTTGACAATTTTAATGAGGTTGTTTTCAACATTTAATCAAATAACACATCCAAATAAATGAATTAATGATAATTCATAAGTCATAACATCAAAACAATGGTTTTCAAAAAAAAAACATTAAAACAATATTAAAAATTAAAAATACTCAAATATGAAATATTCAAATACTTCAATCATCCAAAGATTCAAAATATCAAACTATTCTACGAGTGTATATATGTCATACTATATATATGTATGCGCTCACGCGCGCGCACACACACACACACACACACACATATATATATATAATAAAAAAAATAGGCCGAGTCGATTGGGTTAACTCGACCGAAATGAACGAGTTAACTCGACTAACTTAGACGCTAGGCGGCCAAATCGGCGGAGTTAGGCGCTAGGCGGACGCCTAGGCGGCCGGTAACCTAGGCGGGCGCCTAGGGGGGAAATCACCATGGTCTAGAGGCGCCTAGCGCCTAGGCGGGCGCCTAGACCGATTTTTACAACCCTGCTTTCTAGTGTTGTGTATTCCAGTGCGCTTAAAGACAACACACCAACGACAACGGTTAAAAAAACCGTTGTATTTAAAAAAAAAAATAAAAATAAAAAACGCACATAGACAACGGTTTTAATTTTTTAAAATCGTTGTTGTTGTGGTGTTGTCTTTTCACAAAATGCACAAAGACAACACACTTATAACAACGGTTAAGTAAAAATCGTTGTCTTTGATAAAAGTGTTGCATCAAAGACAACGGTTTTGGACCAAACTGTTGTCTTTTATATAAAAGACAACACTTTTTTAAAAAACTGTTGTTTTTCTAGTGTTGTATATGCGCATTTTTTTTGTAGTGTTTTTTTTCTTCTTCTTCTTTTGTGCATCCATTTATTATCTGTATTATGGTCATGAGATTACTGAATTATAAGTAGCTTATGGCCTTTCACCCTGCTTGTTTAATTGTTTAGTTACAGATGGATTCTCAATCTATACATTTAATGTTTTTATATTATTTGATTGGAATTTTATTATATTGTGAGAGGAACATGATACTATCTTTTATTTTGCAAATGCCTTTCATTTGTTTTCCCAAGAGTTTTTGCTCGTTCGATCTTAATAATTTGTAATTGAATTGATTGTAATTTCAGCTTATGATGATATCACAAATTTTTCATTTGGAGAGGGGTGAGTATTCCCCTACATTCTGTGTAGCTTATGTGAATTTGTAATAGACAATTGTAATCTTTAGTATATTCTGGAAGACAAAAAGTTGATGCCTAACATATGGAAATGTCTATAGGGATTAATATGCAGTGAAAGCATTCAATTTGGAAATAACCTTCTGTGTGTGTGTAACAAGGCTTCTGGATTTTTCATCAATTATATTTTCCATAATTTTGAACAGTTTGCTAATTTTGTTATTTGATTATAGGTTAAATATCTGAAGGAAGTATTATTTGAAGGAAATATTGTGAATATGTGGGAAGCCAGTGTATCAAACTAAAAAGAATGGGTGTTGAAACTATGAAGGAAAATTGGGGAAGAGTGAAGGGTATTTAGCATTTTCTCTCTCCAAATTTTGGGTGTTGAAGATGTGGAGGAGAATTGGGGAAGAATGAACTTAATGAAGGGTATTTAATTGGTTTCATTTTGCTAAGGAACATTTAAGGGTGTGTTTGGTTGGTGAGTTTTGCCCATAGGAATGGGTATGAAAGTGATTGTTGTTGTTTGGTTGATAGGTTTTTAGAACACTACTATGGGTTTCGAATATCCCATCAATTGAAAAATCCATACCCAAATAAAATAAGGGTTTCATTCCCTTATTCATTCTCAAGCACTACTATTAGTAACCATTCCCATTCCACCCTACTACCAAACATGTTAAATACTTTCACCAATACCCATTACCATTACCAAGTATTTGATACCCATTCCGATTCTGATTCCTATGTGCGAGCCAAACACACCCTTAATATTTTTAGTTTTGACAATATTAACCTTAGATTTAACATCCATTTAACAGAAATTATAACGAAAGACAATTTGTGGTCAAAAATAAAAGTCAAGGTATGTTTTTTGGTCGAATTGAAAGTCGAGGACTAAAAGAGATATTACCCATATAGTCAGAGGACCATTTGTGATATTAACTCTAGTCACCGTCTTAACTTGACTTTGTATGGTATTGCAAAATAGTTGTGGCAAAGTAAGGGATTCCTTTGGAGTAGTGCAACTTATTTATACAATTGAATAACTAATATATATATATATATATATATATATATATATATATATATATATATATATATATGAAATACTTGAAATGGCCCAAATTACGATGTCGCACAGGACCTTCATTTTTATTGGAACGGCCATGTCCCTCATAAGTAACTCTTGAAGTCTTCAACCCCTAAATATTACATTTTTAATTTTAAATTATTACACTTTTTTCAAAATTATATATCACATTTTTCTAATAAGTATTACACATTTCTTTAGAATTAATTGCATCAGAGGTGTCTTGTCTTTTGTGGTGATTTCACATTTAGTCACAAATTATCGTTTTATCATTTAAAACTATTTTTTTTTATTATAAGGAAAGGGGATATCATACATATACACATTACTTGCCTCAATTGAGAGGAGAATCTTTCACCTCCCACTTAGGGGAGTAACTCGATACCAGTGGACCACAAAGGCACAAACCACTTGATATCATTTAAAACTATAGATAGACTATTATATTTTCCAAACTTTTAATCCTTTCAATAACTTTTTTGGCGAAACTCCGTTTTAAGCACTGATATTTTTGCCACATCACTTTTTTTCATACTTTTCTAGTTTTGTAGTTTTATATGTGCTTCACCACACGTCCATACCCAATCCCGGCGGTGAAGCGCCAAAATCGAACAAATCATACCCATCACCCATCGGTATATTGTGGACCCCGGTACACAATGGTCCTGTTTGATAAAAATTTGACCTATAGGTTAATTTTGGCTTATTTGACCACTATTAATTGTTTGATTTAGTTAAAATATCAATATAAATATTTGGTTAATTAACTTTTTGCGACTCTAAAAGGTTAAAATTCAAAAAGCTACTACAAGCAACTTTTTCAATTATCTTTTTGAGAAAAGAAATTATACCAAACATTTATCAGCTAACAGCTAATTTACCAAACACTTTTCTACAATCAGCTAATGCTATCAACTATTTATACCATCTAATTAACATAATCGACTAACAGCCATTTTACCAAACAGGGCGAATGTATTGTGCACTCTAAAAAATTCCATGTTTCGTAGGTATAGAATTGTATTGTAGAATACATATAAATTCCTAACATAATACACATAATCTAACATAATACATAATAGACATAAACTCTTAACATAATACACATAAATTTTTATACATTATATACATAAACTCTTAACATAATACTCATAAACTCTTAACATAATACACATAAACTCTTAATATAATACATATAAACACAAACAAAATAAAACTATAAACGGAATTAGAGGACGGAATAATAACGTCGTTTTGGGTGAATATAATTTGCCATCCATCACCATACTACTCATGTAAATTTGGGCAGTTTTGGTGGAAATGGGCCTCGGATGCTCTCGATCAAATCTTGCCTCAATATCCACTCCATCATCTTTCAATCGTTATGCGTTGGATCCGTGTCCAGCATGCATACTAGACACGGGTAACAGTGCCGTTATGCACTGTTATCTCCTTTTTTTTTTTTAGACCGCTTCGTTATAGGAGTATATGTTCATAATTTTATTACTATATGTTAATAAATGTACATTCATAACTCCATAACTGTACGTTCATAACTCTATAACTGTACATTCATAACTCCATAACTGTATATTTATAACTCCATAACTGTACATTCATAACTCTATAATTGTACATTCATAATTTTCGAAGCTCTATGTTCACAATTTTAGAGCTCTATGTTCATAATTTTATCACTATATGTTCATAATTGTAAGTTCATAATGTCAGAGCTCTTTGTTCATAATTCGATCAATAACTGTACATTCATAATTCCATAACTGTAGATTCATAATCTCATAACTGTAGATTCATAACTCCATAACTGTATATTCATAACTCTATAACTGTACATTCATAACTCTATAACTGTACATTCATAATCTTTGAAACTCTATATTCACAATTTTAAAGCCCATAGTCATAATTTTATCACTATATGTTCATAATTGTAAGTTCATAATGTTAGAGCTCTGTGTTCATAATTTCATAATTGCATAACTGTACATTCATAACGGCATAAGTGTACATTCATAACGACATAACTGTACATTCATAATCCAAAAAAATAATAATAATAACGCCGTTAACACCGTTAACGGCAAAACGAGCACGAATTTTTTTTTTTAACTAAATGACTCGTTTTTTTAAAAAAACGACGTCGTTTTGGGCCCGTGTCCACAATTCATTGTAGACACGGGTCCAGGACATAATTTGCCATCATCTTTGCCGTCTAGAGTTTCACTCTCGAATCGAAATACGTATCTGAATCAGCGATTGCAACAAGGAGATCATTAAAAGAAAAAATTTAAGGCCTTGTTGACACTTATTTCTATTACAAATTTATAAATTTACATAATTTTGCGTTTTTCAGAGATTCAATTACAATTTTTTTAAGTTGGATAATCAAATTGCAATTTCGTCTGCAATTTTACTTATTTAACACTTATTTCTATTAAAAATTATTTTAAAAAATTGCAACGAGATTTTATTTCGTTGCAAATTTTCATTGAAACTTAATCAAATTGCGATGATATTTATTCCTTTACAAATGTCATTGTAAACTAATTAATTGAACAATAATTGAAACGGAAATTCATTACGTTGTAGTTTTTCCTGGCAATGTATTTTTTTTTTTTTTTTTTGTTGCAATGAAATTTTATTGTGTTGCAAATATAATTGCAAAATAATTAATTTAAAAAAAATTACAAGAAAAATGGATTCCATTACAAGGTATTCCAAATAATCATTTGGACTGAAAATGACTGAGAAATATGGAACATATATACTATATTGTATATTAACACAAATAATATATTAACTACATGCAGATAATCTAAATGTTATTTTGGACCAAGATCCACAATTCAATGTGAACCTTGCTCCATGATATAACAATCGGTTTTTTCGTGACAAATTTTACTATGGATCATGGTCTATGTAGCAACATGGACCATGAAATATGTATCATTTGAATTACACTTCAATTTCATTTGACAATATTGCTATAATTTTTAGTTTCATTTTTCACACACACTAGTTTCATTATAACAATACCAAAGCATCATTATAATTCTACTATAGTTTTATTTGACAATATTTATTATTACATGAGCCCTATTTTTTTTTTTTTTTTCATTTTTTCACAAATACTAGTTTAATTATAATAATGCTGAAGTATTATTTTAATTACACTCCATATTCACTTGACAATATATGTGGTTATATACTTATATGGCTCTAGATTTTAGTTTCATTTTTCACTCATACTAATTTCATTATAGCAATATTCAAATATCATTTTAATTATGATACAGTTTTATTTGACAATAATATGTTATGTTTTTAGTTTCATTCTCCACACACACTAGTTTCATTATAGCAATACTAAAGTATCATTTTAACTCTACTATAGTTTTATTCGATGATCATGATTCGCACAGTGTTGTGTGGAGTGTGGACTGGTACACTAAATAACAATTGGCTGATTGCACCATGGATCAAGGTTGGCAGGTGGAATTTGTGAGAATTTGAAATTTGGCACTAAGTGTATGGCCCAATCTTGATTGTCAAGGTTGGCAGGTGGAATTTGTGAGAATTTGAAATTTGGCACAGCCTAGAAAGGCTCTGGATAACTATTCTATAGATCATGGTCTATACAGTTGAATGATCACAAATAAAAAAAAAACATTATTTGTATATATAAAATATATTATTTGTGTATTGAAAATATATTATTTAGTACACTATCAAATAATATACTTTTAGTATATTAAACATGTACCTTGTATTCATAAGAAGTACATTAATACATTATTTGAGTATTGAAAATATATTATTTTATATACTATCAAATAATGCATATTTAGTATATAAATAATGTACTTTTAGTACATTAAAAATGTATTTTGTATTTATGGTCAAAAATAAATAAAAATGCCTAAGGCTCTCCCATGTTGTCTTAATATGATTTTTTGTAGCCCTTAGCCTATTCTTGTATTGTAATATGAAACTTATATCCTTTCTTGCCAATTGGTTGTGCACAACAAGTGCACTACTTATGGCCCGTTCCCCTGAGGTTTTCCCTTAGGTAACTATGTCAGTATGTTGTACTAATTTTTTCGGGTTTAATATAATTTATCATATACCAAAAAAAAAAAAAAAAAATCATTGCTGAATATAAAAGTTAAGCATTGAAATATATGATGAATGCGATGTTGATAAGTTCATGCTAATAATTTTACTTTAAAATATTAATATTTTTTTTTTGAAGACAAAATGTTAAATTTTAATATGTAAGCAAACTAATTTAAATTTTATGAAGATGTCTTTTTTTTTTGTCTTTTTACATTTATCAACTTATCAAAAAACTAATTTTACCAAACACTTTCAAGCATAACAGCTCTTCAGTTTTCAACTCCTATGTTAGGAACACTTGTATTAGGATTTTGATGATACCAATGTAACCTAGAAAGTAGACCCCTAACCGTTATTACTTTCAATCGCCGCTTTCATCCTAGACGAAAGTAGCCATAACTCACATGTAATTCGTGTTAAGCTAGTCAAACACACAAAGACGAGTTATGCTTAGTTGATAGGGTTATCAAGACGAAAGAAGACAAGAAGCATGAAGCAACTGCAACGAGAGTTTACCAAGAGTTGTCACTTAGCACGAAAGGACAGTCTTATTGATGACAATCCTTCAAGACATTCCTTCTCATCAATAGCTAGAAGAATGTCTCCACTGCCTGACTTGACAACATCCTAGGAACAAAAGGACCTCAACTTGTGGGACACGCATACCAAGGAGCATTAAATGAAGATGTACTATTTCCTGAAGCTAAAGGACAAAACCCTAAGGCTCTCCATGCCATCAACGGCTACAAGGTACAACCTCATTAATGGAGCATTTAATGCGGGAAGCTCCCCGGTCCTTACCCACTGGACAATAGGTTTAAAAATTCATCTCCCTCCAACGGATGAATTTTTCCTCACCTATATAAACTCACCTTCACCAACTAAGAAGGTGCTGGTTCTTATCACTCGATCTATCTATAAGCAAAAGCTCTTAAACGCTCTCAGCTCTCTCAAGCTTTTGTGAACCAGTGTTAAGGTGCAAAGATACTTGAAGAAGTTCATTGATACTCATCTTACACCTTAAAGAAGTCTTGCAACTTGTACGAAGCATTCATTCCTCATCAGTCAAGACTTCATCACGTTGGAGAAATCAGAAATCATTTTCTACCAACCTCAACTCTGAAGAAGACGTTGATAGAGGCGGAGTACTCGCGGAGTTGAAAAACCTACGAAGGCTGTCCGGCTTAGTGATCAAGGAAGTCTTTGTGTAATTGTACTAACGAGTGATAGTGCAATCCTTCCATAAGTTGTGGAAGAAGAGTGGAGTAGGCAAAGTTGGCCGAACCACTATAAAAACTCTCGTCTCCTTATCTTCTCATTTACTTTATTTATTTCCTGCATCATATCATATCTCACGAAAGTTTCCTAATAACGACAACTCGTGCAAAGTTAGTAAACGAACTTAACATTTCCGTTGCGCCAAAACACCGAAAGGTTGTTTTTCGGCAAAACACGAAAAGAATCTATTCACCCCCCCCCCCCCTCTAGACTCTCGCTATAACTCTATCGGGACCAACATCCTAGCTTATAGCTTTTCAGCTAAGTTTGCAAAACATAGCCTTTGTCATGTAAGTGACTTTTAAATAAGGTACCTTACAAAACACACAATAATTTTTTTTTGAATTGTGAAAATGCAAGAGATCTTCCTATCAATATTTGAAAGTGTGTGTTCTCTTGCAAACGTAGTGGTACCAACACCATAGAAAATAAAAAATAGGTTTTAAAATGATATATAGACTATAATTTTATTCACTATGCACTACGTAATAGTAGTGCACATCATTTCTTATTGTATGAATCCCATAATCTAGATATAAATAAGAGCACAATATATAATTGAATTAAGAAATGATTCGTTCTTTGTAAATGTATTTCAATTCCATGTAGGTCTAATGAGGTTCCTAGTTAGTGTGCCGAATACTCTAACTTATTTATAGATAAGATGGGTCTGAAAATGAATCCAAGCCAGAGCCTATACGCATCAAGCTAGTTAGGATTTAAAAATTCTTTGTTCCAAATTTTCTTACATATTTGTTAGATTATAAGTTAAAATACTCTAACTTATTTATTAGAAAAATGATCTGGATCTTCTACGTTGTTTATTAGAAAATGAGTCTCGAACATATGTAAAAGCTGTGACTTCTATTGAATGACCAATGTGAAAAGATGTTATTAAAAGTGACGTTAATTCTGTTATTTTACAAAATCTTGGGA
This sequence comes from Ipomoea nil, assembly GCF_001879475.1. Lineage (NCBI taxonomy): Eukaryota > Viridiplantae > Streptophyta > Magnoliopsida > Solanales > Convolvulaceae > Ipomoea > Ipomoea nil. Next base: position 4,048,200 of record NW_017619385.1, on the reverse strand, counting down.
ACTAATTGATATTCCTCCAGGGTGTAAACTCTTGGGCTCCAAATGAGTCTTTAGCAGTGTTGTAAAAATCGGTCTAGGCGTCCGCCTAGGCGCTAGGCACCTCTAGACCGTGGCGATTTTCCCCCTAGGCGCCCGCCTAGGTTACCGGCCGCCTAGGCGTCCGCCTAGCGCCTAACTCGGCCGATTTGGCCGCCTAGCGTCTAAGTTAGTCGAGTTAACTCGTCCATTTCGATTGAGTTAACCCGATCGGCTCGGCCTAATTTATATATATATATATATATATATATATATATATATATATATATATATATATATATATATATATGTGTGTGTGTGTGTGTGTGTGTGTGTGTGTGTGTGTGTGTGTGTGTGTGTGTGCGCTCGCATGCGCGCATACATATATATAATATGACATATATACACTCGTAGACTAGTTTGATACTTTGAATCTTTGGATGATTGAAGTATTTGAGTATTTTTAATTTTTAATATTGTTTTAATGTTTTTTTTTTTTGAAAACCATTTTTTTGATGTTATGACTTATGAATTATCATTAAATTCATTTATTTGGATGTGTTATTTGATTAAATGTTGAAAACAACCTCATTAAAATTGTGAAACTGCAAGTCTACCACTGTCTTTTTGGCGCCCGCCTAGCGCCGCCTAGATTCCGCCTAGGCGCTAGGCGCTGTCCGCGCGCCCGACTAGCAACTAGCGCCTACTACAACCATGGTCTTTAGATAGAAGATGAAATTGGATTGTTGCATTGAGAAGTAAGAGTAGACATATAATTAAAGGTTACAAGCATTGTGAGGGCCATGATTACTTTAATTTAATGCTTAAACTTATCGAGAATAAATTCCATTAGGATACCACTTTAATTTAATGCTTAAACTTATCGAGAATAAATTCCATTAGGATAATATTTACCATTGTTGTGTTGAGAAACTTAGAAGTTAATCAAATGAATGTAAAACAAGACCAAGACACATGTAGACAACAAGACAAAGAGACTAGTGAAACCTGTGCGCAAGAAATCGTATTCCTTATTATTTGGTACTTTAATTTCCGCTACCAAATCACAAAGTATTTTTGACAATCCAGTTAATAACATTTCAACCTAACTTTAGATATTCTTATATTCCCTTGTCTTATTATTAATTTTATCATTTTAATACATTGTCTTAGTTAATTATTGTTCAAGTTTTTTTTTTAATTATTTTAAAATCATTTACTTCTATATTTTACCATTGCATTATTTATTTTAATTTTAAAATTTATTAAAATACATAAAAATAAGTTAACAGTATCCAAGTAAAATAAACATCCTAACATAAATTAAAGCAAAAAAAAAAAAAAAAAAAAAAAACATATAACTCTCCAACCAAACAAATTTATATTACATACATCAGTTTTAAACCAAACATAAGAATCTATTATTCCTAATAATCTAATATTTTCAATAATCTAACATTTTCAACAATCTTTTCCTAAAGTAATATAACATTCTGTGAACCGAACACCCCCTAAAAGGTATTGTTGAGAAATTAACTCACTTAATCAACCCTAAAAGGTTTTCGATAAACTGGATGGTTGCATTGTTCCACAACTTTATAGTTGATATTCACCGTTCCCGGCTCACCCACCCACCTCTCCCACCCCTGCCCTCTAGACTTAAAAGGATTTTGGGCTTTGCTATATTAGAGCTTAACTGATTGCTTGTTGATTGTCAAGATCGTTTTTGGTTTCATATCATTGTCAACCTCGGCAAATTATGCTGTGAATCTGTATAGTGCATACGGATGCAAAAACAACGTCGTTTTATTAAAAACGCGCGTCTCTCCTTAAAAAAAAAATTCAGGTTCGATTCCCAGCAACAACATATGAATTAAAATTTCAGAATCGATGAACTATAATTCCATAATCGATGAACTATAATTCCATAATCGATGAACTATAATTCCATAATCTAATCTATGAACTAAAAATTTCAAAATGAATGAACTAAAATTCCAGAATCTATGAACAAAAATTTCAGAATCGATGAACTACAATTCCAGAATCGATGAACTATAATTCCATAATCAATGAACTAAAATTCCATAATCTATAAACTAAAATTCCAGAATCAATGAACTAAAATTCCATAATCTATAAACTAAAATTCCAGAATGAACATAATGTTGTTGCTAGGAGTCGAACATGAATTTTTTTTTTTTTTAAGGAGAGATGCGCGTTTTTAATAAAACGACGTCGTTTTTGCATCCGCATGTACCGTGCATGGTGCATACGGATGCACAGCATAACTATCCTTCAACCTCTCTAAGCTTTTAAACACTCTATTTATACTTGGATAAAGTATATTTTTTATCTCCATATTCAAAAATTTTATTAATTTAATTTGTTACTTGGTGCTCATTCATAGGTCAATAGTTTTGTTTAGTAACTATTTTACAAATTAGTAATGTTATATACCCCTCTTATTTTTCCTCTAGTTCGTCACTCATGATGTGTCTGTATCTAATTAATAATAAGTTCTCTTAATAATTAGGCAAATTATTGTGTGGGCTACGGTCCAAAACATTGTCGTGAATATTATGAGTAAAAGTAATGTATATTATGTGTTACAATAATGTACATTACGTGTTAGAATAATGTATATTATGTGTTAGAATAATGTACATTATGTATTTATGTGTTAAAATAATATACATTACGTGTTACAATAATGAAACATCTGAAGTAATATAATGTACATTATGTTTTAAAATAATGTACATTATGTTTTAAAATAATGTACATTATGCTTTAGGAACAATGTACATTATGTTTTATATTAATGTACATTATGAGTTATAAAAACGTATGTTGCATGGACAGCTGGATGTGCGAAAAAATAAATTAAATTGAACAAAACGATGTCCTTTTTGGACCGTGATTCACACAACTGTGTGGACCACGGTCAACGCAATAACTATTGTTATAATTAGTGGTAGGACAACACATTCATAGGCATACAATAAATAAAAGCCACCTCAAAGAGGTAAATTATATTATTGAAGGGGAAATTTAGGAGGGGAATAAAGCATTTCCATATTAGAGTTAATCACCATTCTTCTGGTCCATCGATTGTTTTCCAAATGTCAATGCAGTACTTAGTTTTCAATTTCAACCAATTTAATTCTTGAATTGTTTAAAATTTTGTTAATTGAACCCTTCCAGTGACCAAAATGGTGATTTTCACATTTTTTTAATTTCGTCAATTTGGTCCCTGAAAATGTTTTATTGACAAAATTTTATACAATTTAAGGATCAAATTGGTTGAATTGAAAATTAAAAACTACATTGACAGTTGAAAAACAATTAAGGGACCAAAATGGTGATTTCCCCTTCAGATTATGTGCTGGTTTATTTGTAAAATAATCTTTATCCCTACTTTTTTAGCACAATGCAAGTTAACTACTTTTTCTTAAAAGTTCAACCACCCAATATAACTTTCTTCATCTTTGCCAGGATGTTGATGTATCTTTCTTGGCAGTGGTGTGAAGGTGTCTAATATAACCGGCCACTCTTTGAAAAAAAAATAAAAAATAAAAATTACAAGATTTTCTCATTGTTTCTTTAGAAGACATTTTCTTCTATACTCGTATGACTTGACTAATATATTATGGGAGTTCATGAAGAAGATATACATCTTCATTCTATGTCACAATATTATGAGATTGGATCCTAACTCAAAAGTCTCTACTTGTTAGGCGACAATTTGAAAAGTCGAGTCTAATATCCTGCGTATAATGAAATAAAGTTTTGCCTTCGCTACTAGATATAATTATTGGTGTAGTTGTAAGTGCTTGATACTAACAATTGATATGAAAGCATGTTAGAGAGCCGAGTCTAGCATCATCATAATATGATATTTACATTTTAATTTCTTTTTGTGGGACGAAGAAAATTCACAATTACTATCTAATAAAGGTTTGCACTAAGCAAACTCTGCTCCTACGTAATAGCATGTAAACATTATCAAGATATTATATTTAGTCCTAATAGAGTAATAGGTTGACTTAACTCCAGCCACAATTTGTCAATGCGAGAAAGTTCCAATTCAAGAGAAGAATTAATTTTATATATAGGGATTTATGAGAAGAGTTGATTTCTCCTCTTGGGGACCATAGTATAGTAAATATTAATTAATGTCACGAAACACTTGCACAAAATGCAACTTGAGCAACACATTAAAAGCTTCATTAAGGTAATAAATAATTAAATGGAAAAAGTATATTTTTAATCTTTTAATTATGTAACTTTAGTTATTTTATTTCTAATCTTTTAAATATACAAATTAAAATGTACTCGTACATTATATTGTAGTTTCATGACATCACTATTACTTTTTATAAAGAAGGTTTTTGATCAAGCTTTAATCCCATGAATGAAACTAGGACTATAAGTGAATTATGCAATACATCGATATGGTGTCAAAGTACCTGTCAGGTCCCTTTATTATAGTATACATGTTGTTCAATTTAGACTCTTTACCTAAATTTTGTTCAATTTAATATAATTAAGATTTAGAATAATCAAGGACAATACTTAACACTATTTATTTTTTCGGTTAAGTCTCATTACCATGTCAGATTTGGTGAGGTGACATAAAATAATATAATTATAATTATTAAATGGTTCAAAAATTAAAAGTTGGATTCAAACCCTTAATCGATCGCTTATTAATATAAATGGCTCTCTACCACCAAACAACACATTAATCATGCTATGTAGTTGTAAAAGATAACTAATATGATATTACTAATTCTACTGAGATATAAGAAACGAAAAGACATTTAGAGATCATAGACGATTATGACCGCGCGAGAAACCCTTTGCTTCCACTCTTTCTTCTTTCTCAGCTTCGAATTCAGACAAGGAAAACCCTTAAATAATCATGGATTCAAGAAGAAAAACAAAGAATGATTCGAATTTGCTTATAACGTATCTTGAGTTGTTTATTCAATTGCATCATTCAATACTATAGTACATGAATCTGGAAATAATTTGACCAATATATGGACTAAAACAACTAAAAGTGCATTGAGAGATTAATTAAAAGCACATTTTCCTGCAAAAGACCTGGCCTTATGGTTGAGTGGTATAGCTGTGACCCTCAAATGAGAGGTTTTAGGTTTAAACTCCAGTATGAGAGTGAAGTCATTGAAAGTCGTCATTGAAAGTCTACTGTGACAACTCAGTTGCAGTTTTCCTGGCGCCAAAAATGGGAGTCGAATTAAGCACATTAACATCAAGTTCTTAACAATTAGGGAGCGTGTCAAAAATAGAGTTGTATTCATTGAACACATTCATACTGAGTTGATGTTAGCAGATCCATTGACTAAATGCATGCCTTCAATTAAATTCAAGAATATGATTCAAAAAATGGGACTTTCATCCCCTTTGTGATTTGTATATACATTCAGTTTCACATTTTCTCAATTAAGTGACTCTTTGTGCTTCAGTAGGTTGAGAAAGTATCTATGACCAGAACCCCTCTATAAATAGGACTTAGTTCCAACAGTTGAGGACACACAACACAAATAATCAACCAACCCTAGCCTTCAAAGACAATATTACAATGGCTTCTTCCTATACAACCTTCTCCATGTTCCTATGCGTTGCTATCTTGGCAACAACAACGCCATCATCAGCCTTTTTCTTTGGCAAACCATTCACAGTAAACTTGAACGGCGCCCTTGTTTGCGACCTAACAGGAACACCCGCCGCGCCCGGCGTCCCGGTTTCATTGGTATGCTCATTACCATCTACCGGAGTGGTTACCGCGGTGGAAGCCACCACCACAGCCGCCGGAACAATCACCGGTTCTTCCACCAATATTGGCTTCCTCCCCGGACTTTTCATCTCGGCGAGCTCGTGCGCGCTTCTAGCCCCGCCAAGAATCTGCCTCGGTAGTTTTCCGGCGACTACAACATCCCTGGTGGGAGCTCCGATTCGTATTTCCAGAAATATGGGTCAGATCACCGTGACTCCGGCGGGCAGATTTAACAATCTGCCCACATTATCATCACTTCCATAATTAACTAAATTTGCATGGATGCATGCATGCATCTACTACTATTATATTCTTCTTTGCTATATATACCCTATACGTACTGTAATCTTAATCCGTTTGTGTATTTTGGTATGTGTTCTGGTCTTGATCAATAAATTTGCTTTCTTGATCACTGTGGCTATGCAAACAAGCTTCGAGTGATGGAAGGAGCAAAAAGTGCTCAAAGCTATATATGTACTTTTCCTCTTCAGTTTTCGTACTTGTTCTCATCTATCTATGCACTTTTCCTCTTTAGTCTTCACTAAAATGCCAAACATTACATAATTGATTGAATGGGTAGTTCTTCAGCGTGTTTAATTTTGATAATCAAGATTTAATGTCATTTGAAATACTCCAAGTAGACTGATTTTATCAGGTTTAGTCTTAAATTTTCAAGTTAACCTTAACTTTTAAATTTTAATCAAAGTCATTTAACTTTCAAATTTTAATTAATCGTGGTCCTTCTAAAATTAAAGGACCACAATTGGTTAAAATTTAAAAGTTGAAACACAACAGGTAGTTAACTTAAAAATTGAAGGACATTAGTTTAAAATTTGAAAATTTAAGGACCACATGTGATTAACTTAAAAATTTAGGATTAAACGTGACAGGACTACTATACTCGGAGAACTTCAGATGTCATTAACTCATCAATGTAATTATAGTGAAGAGTGTGAAATAATATTACTTTTATGGGTTGTCTGGTTCACAGAATATGCCTGGAATGACATAGCATTTCCAGTAATATGCATATTCCTCTGTTTGGTAACCACTTGTATTCCCAGGAACGTTGTTCCCGGGAATGACCTATTCCCCTTGCAAGGGGAATAGAGATTCCTGGGACCCCTGGTATTAGCCTATTCCTGAGTTCTCAGGAATAGCCTAAAGTTTCTATTTCTTATTTTACCCCCCAATTAAATTTATTTCCTATTTCACCACTGCCACCATCACCGCCGCCGTCACCGCTACCACCACTAGCACCGCCGCCGCCGCCACCACCACAACCACCTCACCAGCACCACCGCCACAACCACCGCCGCCGCCGCCACCAGCAACACCACCACCCCACCACCGTCATCGCCACCACCATCACCACCACTACCGCCGCCACTAACACCACTACCACTACCACAACCACCATCACATATTTTTATAAGGGTATTTATGTCTTTTAAAACATATTTCATTTCTATTCCTTAAATCAACCAAACACTGTAATATAATCCTAAAGTAGTATGTTCCTTCCGCGAACCAAACAATAGAATACAATTCCTATTCTATTCCTTGTCTATTCCATTTCTTATGGAATAGCACTCCTATTACCTCAAAATTTATTCCATGAACTAAACGTGATGTTAGTTTATCAGTTATATAGAGATATTTTTATTCTTGGTCATTGATTTCTTAAGTCAATTAAATTTCTTCTAGAATGTCATTATTTTGATTGAAATTCACCCTTTTATAGGGCTACTAGTTTTTGAAAACGCAAAACTACCTAATCAAAATAACTTAAAATAACCAAGAACTTTGTGGCTCAATAGTATCAAATTGAACTCTAACTTTCTGTACCTTCAGTAGGTTGAGAAAGTTGATTATATTTTATTCTAATAAAATAGTTAATACATTAAGTAATTTGAGTCTTATCAATCACATTAAATATTCAACATTTTACACTATCAAATGATTATTTGTAGTTGTAGAATAAATTTTTTCCAAGAATGTTTTTAAAAAAAATTATTTTTTTAACAATCATACGATGTGAATTAAAAGTTATATATATATAAATATATATATATATATATATATATATATATATACACACACATACATACATACATACATACATACATACATACATACTAAGACCAAAAAAATTAATTAAAAACATCAATTAGAAAATAAACTTCAACAAAACTAACCCATTAGAAGAAAAAAAAATTAACAAATCTTTATTATTAAAAATGTTATAAGAAAAATTAAGAAGAGAAGAGTAAAACTATGAAGTATTTGTAAAAGTAATTGGAATCAAACAAAATGTATAATTCGGAAAACGAATTAACCAGCTACAGCAGAGGCAAGATGCCATACGGAATAGGCGAGATTTGGTGGCGCTAGCTGAGTACCAGCAGATTGAGAATTCCCTGAAACGAATAGAGGCCCAGGAGGATGTGTTCTGGAGGCAGCGAGCCAAGCAGCACTGGCTACGCGGGGCTGACGCAAACACAAAATTCTATCACAGGTATGCCTCTGCACGTAGGAAAAAGAACTTTATTTCTAGTATTAAATGTGATGCTGGTAACTGGGTGGAGGGGGATGATATGCATTCCACTATACTGAATTACTTTGACAATATTTTTGCCTCTAATGGATTGAGCTGTGATGATCCGCTATTTGGGGTCCTAACCCCACGAGTCACGTTAGAACAGAGTATGATGCTAGACCGTCCTTTTGAAACTGATGAGGTTAAAGAGGCTCTTTTTTCAATGTATCCGGATAAGGCACCGGGTCCGGATGGGTTAAACCCGGGTTTCTACCAGCAGTTTTGGGAGATAGTGGGAAGAGATGTATCTGGCTTTATAACGAATGCGTTGAATTCCTGTGTATTCCCCGAGGGATTAAATGATACTAACATTGTTTTGATCCCTAAGAAAGAGATGCCTGAGACAGTTGCAGATTTGAGGTCGATTGCGTTGAGTAATGTCATTTACAGAGTTATTGCCAAGATGATAGCAAATAGGATGAAAACACTAATGGGAGGATTAATATCAGAATCCCAGAGTGCTTTTATCCCGGGAAGGCTAATCACTGACAACATCTTGGTAGCGGCAGAGGTGGGGCATTATCTGAATAGAAAGCAGTGTGGTGTAGTGGGTTGGAGTGCATTGAAGCTAGATATGTCAAAGGCCTATGACAGAATGGAGTGGAACTTTCTAGAAAGGATGCTGACTGTATGGGTTTTAGTGAGAAGTGGATAAAGCTCATTATGCTGTGTGTAACGACTGTTAGTTATACTGTAATGGTCAATGGTATAGCAGGAGGCGTGTAAAACCAACCAGGGGACTCAGGCAGGGAGACCCTCTCTCTCCGTATCTATTTATTATTTGTGCAGAGGCTCTCTCGATGATATTACAGTATGAACAGTTGGCAGACTCTATACATAGATGCAGAGTAGCAAGGGGGGCACCGCCTGTATCACACTTATTTTTTGCGGATGATAGTCTCCTATTTTTTAAAGCAAATATCCAGGAGGCGGGAGTTATAAGGCAGTGCCTTGCAAGGTATGAGAAATTGTCAGGCCAATTGGTGAATTATAATAAATCTAATATATGTTTTAGCAGAAATACCCAGGAGAATGACAGGGCACAGGTAGCGGATTGTCTGGGGGTGGTGCAAGCATCCAATTTTGAGAAATATTTGGGCCTACCTTCCTTTGTGGGGAGAAATAAGAGAGCTGTTTTTTCATATGTGGAGGAGAGGATCAGGCAACGAATTGGTTCGTGGAGTAAAAAGTTACTTTCTCAGGCTGGTAAGGAAGTATTGTTGAAAAGTGTAGCGCAATCTATGCCTACCTATTCAATGAGCGTCTTTTTGTTACCTGAGACAGTTTGTCAGTCAATTGAGCGAACTATGAATAAGTATTGGTTGGGGAATGGAAGAGACAGGGGAATACATTGGAAGGCTTGGGACAAGTTGTGCATACCAAAAAAGTATGGTGGTATGGGTTTTAAACAGCTAAGGGCTTTTAATCTAGCTATGCTGGGAAAACAGGCATGGTGTTTTTTGACGGACCCAGGAACACTCACAGCTAAAATCTATAAGGCAAGGTATTATCCCACAACCAGTTTTACATATGCAACTATTGACAATTGCCCAAGTTACTGTTGGAGAAGTATAATGGCAGCCCATGCAATGGTAGTCTCAGGGGTGCGAATGAGGATTAGGAATGGACAGACAACTTTAATATGGGGACATCCGTGGTTAAGAGATAATCCTAACCCATTGATTCAAACAGAAATGCCAGAACAATTGTGGGAGGCACGGGTTGCAGGATTAATTGATTTACAGACTCATACCTGGGATCCACATATTTTATCTGACTTGTTTATTCCTGAGGATGTGGAGCGAATAAATATGATCCCTATTAGTCCTGATTACGAAGACTCATGGTATTGGATGAGTGACCCAAAGGGGACATATACAGTCAAGAATGCCTATAGGCGTATTGTGGGTGACTACGAAAATAATCCCGCGATTTTCAATAAATGGATTACAATGTGGAAAGTAAAAGTCCCCCAAATGGAAAACTTTCTTGTGGAGAGTCATATGTGACATTTTGCCAACAACCATTAACTTGATATTTAAAAGGGTGGAGGTGGACCCAACATGCCCAATGTGTGGTTTAGATCATGAAGATGTGTTACAAGTTTTAGCGCTCTGTGAATATTCTAGACTTGTATGGAATATAAGACAATTGCGTATCACTAATATTATTGCAGACTCTTTTACAACATGATTAAAAGGGGTTATGGCGGTCTTGACGGAGGAGCAGACCCGGTTGATGGTAGCAATATTATATTATATCTGGAGAGCCCGGAATTTAGCTGTCTGGAAGGGATCAATGACGCGGCCTGTCCAGTTAGCCAGAGCAGCAACTGTAGCGCTACAGGCATACGGCGCTGCCCAGGCCAGCCGTACCGAGCCGGCAGCGGCTTTGGAGCATTTAACCGAACCAAGGGAGGGCGGTCTACGGTGTTATGTGGACGCGGGTTATCGACACGACACAGGCGAGGCTACGTACGGCATGTTGATTATAGAGCCAGATGGCTCTTTTGTGGCAGCAAGGAATGGCAAATTACCGATTTGTTTTTCACCACTTATGGCGGAGGCCCAGGCATACAAGGAAGCACTGTCCTGGTTACTTGAACGGAACAACACATCAGTAAGTTTACTCACGGATTACATGGAATTGACTACGATTATCCGGCACCAACACACGCCGATCCATTCGTACGTTGGGGTCACAATTGACCAATGCAGAACACTTATGTCTTTATTTAATCGTATTACTTTGGATTACATCTCTAGACAGGTTAATTTACATGCGCATACTTTAGCTTCGTTAGCTTTTACACAGGATCAAGCTATGTACTGGGATGCTATCCCACCTGACGCTATTTCGACTTTGATTCATTAATACAATAGCAAGATTGACCTTCAAAAAAAAACAAAATGTATAAGTGATCAATGCAACTAATTACATTAGTGCAATTTTAATTTCAATTATAATTTAACTATTTTTATATTTAATGGTGTACTGTTAATGAAAAATTGAAAAGATGAAAGGTAAATTTAGATTTTATGACAAAAACTTGTATAAGACTGTCTCACAGATCCTTGTCCGTAAGATAAGTCGGGTCAAGATGAAATTGTATTACTAATCACAAAATAAATTGTTTGCTACTTATAAATGAAAATGTAATATTTGTATTTTTTTAAAAAGAAAAATGTAATACTTTTACTTTTTGATTTAAAAGTATTACGGAGTATTATATTTTTCTTTAAAATATTACATTTTTCCATAAGTAACAAACATTTTATTCTTAATTAGTATTATATTTTATATTTAGTATAAGTATTACATTCACATCCTAACTTGATCTGTCTCATGGATATATTTTTATTTAATATTTATTTTATTTATTTATTTATTTATTTATATCTATATTAGAATGAGTGGATTAGGCCTTATAATTTCCAATGGGGATTAGAGTATGGTTGTCTATTTCTTCCTACGTTGCTAGGTAGTTAGGTATTGAAGTCCAATCATATCATATCCACAGAAAAATGGATAGATTTGGGAGAAGAAAAATGGATAGATTGGCCCCGCCCAAGCAATCTAGCACGTGGCTGCAGGCTACATATTAAACTCCATCTTTCAAGTTTTTTTCTCCATCTTTGGAAGAAGTTTTTTTTTTTAAATTAACTACACAAAAGTTTGGTACTGATTACATAATATTTTTATGGGAAAGTGACACTTTTTTCCCCTGAATTATATACTTAGAGCATCCACATCAGTTGGGGATAATGTGGGAGAATGTAAGAGTGAGTAAGAAAGAGAAGATGGGAGGGGAGAGAAAAAAAAATTGAATTTTAAAATAATAATAATAATATTTTAATGGCTATCAGGCGCGGCGCGCCCACTGGGCGGCTTTTTTAGGCCTCACGCTGTGCGTGAGAGAGTGGAACCATTGAAGGCATGGGTCCCACTTTCTGACATTCTCCCCACACTTGCAGGAGGGTCTCAAATTTCTCTCTCCTACCCCCTTTCTCTTCCAAGTCATCAGATTCTGTACTATTCTCCCCACAATATGCATTGATGGTGATGCTTAGCATTTTTTCCTTCTAAATTGTTTAAGTGACTGTTTTTTCCCTTAAAATGTTAAATGGATATATTTACCTTTAAAATAAATATTTTAATTTTTCTTTCCCAACAAATTATGACCATAATTTGGTTCAAACCAAACAAACACTATAGCAACCATATCGAAATATTCCAATTACAATTTAGAATCAAAATCCGATATTTAGAGTTTATTAAAATCGCGAACCGGAACGGCCAGTTCATATTCCGAACTGAAAAAATAAAATACATTTATTGTTGAATTTAGACTATTTTAAAATAACAAATAAAATTTTAAAATAAAAAGGGCTCAAAATCGCGAGCCGGATCCAGAACCGCCGGTTCACGGTTTAGGATCTAATTTTTTAATTCATAATTTTAATAAATTGAAATCTAAATATTGGGTTCTAGATCTGAATCATAACCAGAAACTTTTAATTCGATTGTTATAGTGTCCGGTTCAGTTCGAACCGATCCGTGGTCATCCCTACGTATACGCAATAATTTGTTGGAGAAGTAAAATAAATAAAATATTTACTTTAAGGGTAGAAATGTCAATTTAATATAGCAGGAGGAAAAACAACACTTTTAGAAAATTGAGGGGACTAATGTGCTTATCTAAATAATTTAGGAGAAAAAAGTGCAATAAATATATAACTCTGAGAGAAAAAGTGTCATTTTTCCTATTTTTATCTTGGCAAAAAATAGTCAAAAAATCACTTTAATTATAAACCAAAAAAGTAATTAAATTCTTAAATTATATGGGAGGTCATGGGTTTAAGTCTTAGTGAAAGTGATATTGACTCTTTATACTTCAGTAGGTTAAGAATAACAGAGTCAGTAGTACTAAAATAAAAACTCTTAAATTATAAAAAGTTCGGGAAAAGGGTCAAATAGGCTCTCAAACTTTAACTTAAAAGTCAATTAGGCCCCTAAACTTTTTAAAGGTGCAATTACACTCATCAACAATTCATTCGCAAATTATGATGTGCAACCGAATGCACCATGCGCATGGTGCATTCGATGCAAAACGACGTCGTTTTGATTAAAAAACGCGTGTCCCACTTAAAAAAGAAATCAGATTCGATTCTCGGCAATAGCATTTTTATATATCCATAAATTCATAACTATATATTTAGAAATTCATAACTATATATCCAGAAATTCATAACTATATATCCACAATAATGCTATTGCCGAGAATTGAACTTGATTTTTTTTTTTAAGTGGGACGCACGTTTTTAGTCAAAACGACGTCGTTTTGCATCGTATGCACCATGCGCATGGTGCACTCGGTTGCACAGCATAACTATTGCAATTCATTTAGGTGCAATGAAGCCCAAAAATAAGGTAATGACCTGCTATCACAGGTCATTAGGGTTCAGGCCACCTTCTGGCGATTTTTTTGACAAAAAAAAGTGACCAGCAACCAACCTAAATTTACCGAAAATTTCGTCGGTCACTTTTTTTGCGGGAAATTTCGCCAAAAGGTGGCCTGAACCCTATAAAAATGGAAAGAAAATAGTCAAACAAATGGCAAGAAAATAGTCAAACAAATCCTTTAACTATTGGCCAAAAAGTAATTAAACTTTTAAATTGTAAACAGTTTTAATTAAGCACTCCAACTCTTCATTTTTATGTATTTATTTTTTAAATTAAAAAAAGTAATTAAAATTTAAACTTTTAAACAAAAAACGTAAAAATATTTTTAATTCTAATAAATTAATTAAAATTTTAAAAAAGAAAAGAATTATTTTTTTTTTACTGAAAAGTTGGCATGTCTTCTCTTTTTCGTCATTTGGGCAGAGAAGCCTGTTTAGCTTCAACGTCCAATTGAATAGAGAAGCCGGATGGCTGCTACTTCGTCCAACTGACGTAGAAGCCAACCATATTTGGCTTCTTCGTTCAGTTGCACAGAGAAAATTGTCAACTTTTCTGTTGAAGGAGAAATTGTTAATGTGTATTTTTATTTTTCTAAAATTTATTTTTTATTTTTTTTTTAAAAAAAACTAGTATTTTCACCCGTGCGATGCACGGAATGGAATTATTGTAATATATTAAGAATATTTAAATTGATATATAATTATTTAAAAGTTAATTTCACCAGAGGTCGCTTATCTTTCAAATTTAATCTTAAACTATAGTTATTAATTATTATGATTTATTCTAAGTTATAATTATTATTAACACTTATATTTTTTTTTTGAATGCTACTGGTTCTATTACAATGTAGTATCTGTTCATATACTTTCTCAACCTACTGAAACACAAAGAACCAATAACGCCTCCACTGAGGCCCGAACTCACAACCTTCCAAATGGAAGTATAACCCGGGTACCATTATTACCACTTATATTATTATTATTATTATTATTATTATTATTATTATTATTATTATTATTATTATTATATTAATATTATTATTAGTTTCTTTTCAAGTTCTGCTAGTATATAATGGCCGTGAGACACAATAATAATATAACCATAATTAAATATTCTTGTAGTGTATTCCGTGAGTCACAATAATAATATAACAATAATTACATATTCTTTAATTCTATATTCTTCTAAGATTTCTATTACCATCATTAATTATTCCCTAATTTACCATAATTAAATAATTTGACCAATTATAAAGAAAGATTATTAAATAATGCACGGGATAATTTTTTAATAAAAAATTTTAAAAATTCATTAATAAAATATAATGTTCTCATAGTTTTTTCTTAGAAACTATTTAAAGTATTTTTTTTTAGAAATTGGTGGGCCAAACTGCCTATGGCAGTTTGCGGTGGATAGATCTCGAAAAAATACGCGATTTCAAAAAAAACATTTGTCCAAAACGGATAACCGAGTCAAAAGTTATGTCGTGTCGAAGTTTTGACACATTACAACTTATAAAAAAAAAAAAAAAATTAATCGGCGGTTCACCCGTCGAGGTGGCAGCGGAAGAAGCCGATTCCGGCTATCATCGCCGCGACTAGCGACGCGATTTTTGCAACATTGATATATAGTATAGATTGATTGATTAGAATAGGAATTGTATTACAGTATTTTATAATATTAGAATAGAATTTTAACGCAGAATTATTGTACAAATGGGAAAGTAGAAATCAACATATTTTATTAGGAAGAGAGATTTTTTAGGAATTGGGCGGGAATTTAAAATTTTCGGATTTTGTTATTATATATAGTATAGATAGATTGATTGATTAGAATAGGAATTGTATTATAGTATTTTATAATATTATAATAGAATTTTAACGCAGAATTATTGTACAAATGGGAAAGTAGAAATCAACATATTTTATTAGGAAGAGAGATTTTTTAAGAATTGGGCGGGAAGTTAAAATTTCCGGATTTTGTTATTATATATAGTATAGATTGATTGATTAGAACAGGAATTGTATTACAGTATTTTATAATATTAGAATAGAATTTTAACGCAGAATTATTGTACAAATGGAAAAGTAGAAATCAACATATTTTATTAGAAAGTGAGATTTTTTAGGAATTGGGCGGGAACTTAAAATTTTTGGATTTTGTTATTATATCTACTATACTAATAATCTACTATACTAATAAGAGCCCAAGAGAGTTAGGCCTATAATGGGTAGAAAAAATGGCGGTCACAGATTTTAATCAAATGAATGGCTCAGATTGATTAAAAGATTGATCAGATTTAAATTTTACACTAAAATTTCCTAAAATACCCACAGACCGTTACTAATTCCGTTAAAATTTTAAGAATTGCCGTTAGTTAACCGTTAACTTACTCATTGATTTCAATAAAAAAAAAAAAGTCTTAGGTTCGAACCTCATCCCAATCAAAGTTGGCATAATTAGTACTCTATTTTACTCTTATTAAATTATATATATAAATAATAATTTAGTAGTTACAACAAAAAATAATACATATGCATTTCTTTACATTAGAATTATGTGTTCACAATGTCTTTATTCAAAAAAAAAAAAAAATTATTCATTATCAATAAATTAAATAAGATAAATAATTTTATTAGTTATATTGTCTTTATTTTTCTTCAATATAAAAATTCTTTATATTCAAATTTATTAATTGATTATATTCGCTACATTGTCCTTACAATGTCTTTATTCAGTGAAAAACAAATTATTAATTATCAATAAATTAATTAAAAGAAATATTTTCATTAGTTATATTGTCTTTATTTTTCTCAAATGTAAAAATTTTTACATTCAAATTCATCAATTGATTATATTCACTACATTATCTATTATCTTTTTTTGTGCACTATTTTTCTAATTAAATATCAAAGTTATAACATAAAATAATGCTATATATTTATTTACCAAGTATTTTATTAATATCATGAAAAAATTAAAAAAAAATATAATTAATAAAGCCAACCATATTAACTACTTGAGAGATTTTGTGACAAAGAGAGTATTCAAATCACACAACAAGTGAGAACTACCTCGCAATGTCCTTGTTTGACAATTAGCAGTTAGCGGTTAACGTTAGTGGATTATACAAGCGGATTTGACCAACGAATTTATTTAATTATTAACATTGGGTAGAAAAAATGACCGCCAAATTATTAAATCAAATGAATGGTTCATATTTTTCAGGTTTTAATTTTTTTTCTTTTAAGATTTTCTAATTTATCCTTAATTATATGATTATCCATTTAACTTTTCCGTTAATTCACCGTTAGTCTAATTCTAATATTAAAGTCTAATATAGAATTATAACTACACCATTAATCTAATTCTAATATTAAAGTCTTAATAGAACTTAACCACAAATCCTAATGTCGGAATCTCCTCAAAAAATATTAGTATATATTTCATATTTTATGCCCTTATGTCCCGTATTTGGTTTCAACCATACCTATACAATTATTTTATTGACAATTATAATCAATATTGACTATATTATCTTGCATTTGTAAACTTAGAATTACCTATTTAACCTGCACGGGCTTAGCTCAATGGTTTAGTGGGTAGTATTTGGGAGAAGAGACCAAGGTTTGAACCTCAACGGCGGCAATGCATGAATTATGTCCAAAGTGGGCAGATTCCTTGTGCGTACCAGCATTTGGCCATGTCTGCTGAACCATTGAGTCACCGTGATTTACAACTTCCCACAATGCTCTGTCGGGTCGGAGTGTGGGGGGGCCTTGGGGTTGGGGACTCAACCTTTGGGAGAAGAATTACCTATTTAAATACGCAAATTCAACCTTCAATTATCTATGCATGAACAATTTCAATATAATCTTGCCTTAATATACTTTAAAGTACTTATTTAAAAAAAAAATATATTGGGCATTATCCCAATCGCGCAATGCGCGTAAAAAACTAGTATAGTATAGATAGATTGATTGATTAGAATAGGAATTGTATTACAGTATTTTATAATATTAGACTAGAATTTTAACGCAGAATTATTGTACAAATGGGAAAGTAGAAATCAACATATTTTATTAGGAAGAGAGATTTTTTAGGAATTGGGCGGAAAGTTAAAATTTCCAGATTTTGTTATTATATATAGTATAGATTACGTGCCATCACCTTGATTTTACCTGTCAGTTTATCTAATTATACCAATTTAAGTAGTTATCGACTAAATTGCATAAAAATGAGGTGATGGAGTGACTAATTGAAACTTTTTATAGTTAGGAGGTTAATTGTTTGTTGGCTTATAGTTGAATTGCATTTTTATGTGCAATGTGTAGAAGTACAAGTCCAATATTAAAATTTATTAGAATTATCAAAAAAAAAAATTTAAAATTATTTATAAATAAAAATAAATTTTAAATATTATTTTTCACCCATCAAATTGAAACTATACATTTGAAAACCCTATAATTTGTATTAAAAAAAATGATACATTTCAAAAAATATCACAAATTAATTGTTGTCATAAGTGGATAATTGAAACCGCTAGGAAAGCTTCACTAACAACTATGCTCTTGTTATGTATCTCCTTGAAAATCATTTGGATTTCTTTAACTTGATTTAGCATAGTTTTGGAGTCCACAATTTTATAGTCAAAGAATTGATTTATGAAAAATTTCTTTGCCCTAAAGCCTTCACTTTTATACTTATGGGTCCCACGACTCATTAGTTGTCTTGATTTTGTAGTACTCATTGTACATCGAGTTGTATAAATTGTTCAAAACATAGTTTCAATATATGAAATCATAATCTAGTATACTATATATATATATATATATATATATATATATATATATACATACTAATAAGAGCTCAAGAGAGTTAGGCTTATAATGGATAGAAAAAATGGTGGTCAAGTTTTTTAATCAAATGAATGGTTCAGATTGATCAGATTTTAATTTTTCCTTGAGATTTCCTAATTTATCCTTAATGAATATGATTATCCGTTAACTTTTCCGTTAAATATTCTCTTTTCCATTAATTTCTATTAATTCACCGTTAACTTACTCATTGATTTTAATAAGAAAGGTCTCAGGTTCGAACCTCATCCAAATCAAATTAAAGTTGCCATAATTAGTACTCTATTTTACTCGTATTAAATTATAATTAAAATTAATAATTTAGTAGCTACAACAAAAAATAATAATACATATGCATTTCTTTAATTTAGAATTATGTGTGTACTATGTCTTTATTCAAAAAAAAAAAATTATTCATTATCAATAAATTAAATAAGATAAATTATTTAATTAGTTATATTGTCTTTATTTTTTTTCAATGTAAAAATTCTTTACATTCAAATTAATCAATTAATTATATTCACTACATTGTTTATTATCTTTTTTGTGAACTATTTTTTAATTAAATATCAAAGTTATAATACAAAATAATGCTATATATTTATTTACCAAGTATTTTATTAATACCATGAAAAAATTAAAAATTTTAAAAAAACATAATTAATAAAGCCAGTCATATTAACTATTTGAGAGATTTGTTGACAAAGAGAGTATTCAAATCACACAACAAATTGAAGTGAGAACTACATCGCAATGTCCTTGTTTGATAATCAGCAGTTAGCGGTTAACGTTAGCGGATTTGACCAGCGAATTATATCAACGGTTGGTAAAAAGATATTTGAAAAAATTAGCCGTTTAGATTAACATTTAAATGACCTAAGGGTATACATATATTTTATAATAATAATAATTATTATTATTATTATTATTATTTTTTTTTATAAAAAAATTAAAAAAAAAAGTATAATTAAGCCAATCATATTAACTACTTGGGGGATTTATTGATAAAAAGAGTATTCGAATCACACAACAAATTGAAGTGGAAAACTATCTCGCAATGTCCTTGTTTAGCAATCAGCAGTTAGCCCTTCAATATTAGTATATATTTAATATGTTATGCCCTAATTTTTATTTACTCTCCCTTATTTCCCGTATTTGGTTTCAACCATACGCATACATTTATTTTATTGACAATTATAATTAATCTTCTCCCAATTATAATTAATCTTGACTATATTATCTTGCATTTGTAAACTTAGAATTACCTATTTAAATGTGCAAATTTAACATTTAATTATCTATGCATGAACAATTCTAATATAATCTTGCATTGATATATTTTATAATACTTATTTATATATAAAAAAAAAATATTGGGCATTATCTCAATTGCGCAATGCGCGTAAAAAAACTAGTGTTTATATACAAGCCTCCACTACGTACACTAATAGTCTGCACCTCAAACTCTTATTCCTTCACATTAGGAACTTTCTCAGTCAAAAACGTCACAAGATGAAACGTTGTTAGGTAAAACAACATCTTTTGTTGTCACTCTTTGAAATTCAAACGACCTTTCATCGAATCTACTTGGTACATTAGCAAGTACTTGCACCGTATGGACAATCCATTGCATGCCAACATTCACTAGAATACTTGTTTGCAAACCGATGTTCACTGGTGCACCATTCGTAACATTCTCAAAAACTTCATTTCATCATTGCCATTGTTACCAACGTTGTCATCATTTCCACCATTGTTAATCTAAATTTCAACAACGACCATTTCATTAATCAATTTTAAGATGTATGCTTTGTTTTTTTATTCAAAAATAAAATTTCTCAAAAATAGGTTTAGTTACTTCATGGCCAAATTCAAGACATATGTAACACACACTTTTCTTAAAACTAATTTGCTTTCTTTCGATGGTGCTAAGAGCATTGAAGTATCAGTTTTTCAAGATACAATGGATTATAACAATAATAATTGAGCACTCAAAACAATGAAATTTTAGGAGAGTTAGCAAAATATTGAAAGAAATTTCACATGTAACAAAGGAAAAAGCGTAGAGATGTTATGGTTCAAAACTATTTTGCCAACATAGGTATTTATAGGGAGAATGGATTTTATTAGCATTCATGGCATTAATTTGAATTTCAGATTCAAATTCATAACCCCACATCAATATGAAATTACACATGATGTTACAAAATAAATCTCAACAAAGGTTAGATACCGGTAGACACTACTATTTTGGCTTCAAGAAACAAGTTGCTTATTTTTTTTAATTTTGATTTGCACCCCTTCCTCCTAGTTAATATGACAAGTTGAAAGATGTATATATACTACTGAAAACCCACTGATGAGTGTTAATTTATACTACTTTTTGAGACATTTATTAAATAATTTGGGATTGAATGTGCTTTATTTGTGCCTAAAATGCTTAGAAATGTGATAAATTCTATTGAAATACTAACTTTGGGATATTTTGTGTTCTGAAGGAAAATAAGGCCAATTCAAGGTTAATTTGACAAAATAAAGAAAAAATAAGATGGAAATCAAGCCTCTATTGTATGTTACGAGTTGCATTGCGCTCGTAACACGGACACGACTCATAAGGCTCAAGATCAGAAAGGTCATCTCTGCTATTACGAGTACCATTACGTTCGAAACAAGGGCTCATAGCGAGGAGCATTAGAAAGTCAATTTTGCCGTTATGACTAGTGTTACGCTCGTAACGGGGTGCGTAATGGGAGGCATCTGCGAGCCAATTCTATTACTACGAGTGACATTATGTGTGTAACGCAAGTTCGTTATGGAAGGCACTTGTAGCTCATTTCTATTGTTATGAGGCATGTTACGTTCGTAACGAACCTCGTAACACATGTATATCCGAGATATATAAAAGGGGGGAGTTAGCTAGAATTATTGGGGGGCTTTTACTTCTCCTGAGAGTTCTCTCCTTAGACTACTTTTAGAGTACTTCTCACATTTTTAATTTCTAGAACTTTTAGATTCAATTTCTTATCAATTTCACTTTCAAATTACTATCATTACTTAGATTCAATTTGAATTGCTACTTTGGATCAATGATTGAAGACTTCTACTTTCATCTCGATATAGATAAGTTTATCTTTATTTCATTTCTTGCAATTTTACTTGTTGCTTGAATTGTTTTGACCTATTATCTTGTGATTGTTATGGATTGTGTTTTTTTATCGATATTTAATTCCTTGTTATTCTTATCTTCAATATGGAGTTAATGCCACATGAAGTCTTCCGAGTATAGTGGTCTTTCCACGTTTAGTCCTAAACTTTCAAATTGACCATCTGTGGTCATTCGACTTTTAAATTTAACCATTCGTGGTCCAAGTTAACCACCCATGGTCCTTCAACTTTCGAAATTTAACCAACCACGATCCTCTTCAAAGGACCATGGTTGGTTAAAATTTAATAGTTGAAGGACCATGGGGGGTTAACTTGGACCAGGAATGGTTAAATTTGAAAGTCGAAGGACCACATATGGTCAATTTGAAAGTTTAGGACTAAACGTGGCAAAACCACTATACTCGGAGGACCTCAGATGGTGTTAACTCCTTCAATATGTGTGGGTAGATCTCTTAAGAGGCAGATAGGGATGTAGATTAGGATTTTGGGGTGTGGATCTTGAATTGGTTGAGTAGGCCAGGGAAATGAGACTTGATTTGTATAATGTTGATCAATATGATTGAGTTCTGATTAAGAAGTGATAACCTAATATAGGCTCATGGCCGGGGTTGATCAAGTATATTTCACCCTTGAGAAAAGGAGAGTGTGGGATGCCTAGCTAGGAAAAGTGTTTGATGAAACTCCTCTTAGCCACTTATGAGTCATAGGAATGACATTAAGTGCTCTAAGACTGTGGAATGACCTTGAGAAAGACTTCCTCCTAGTTAATATGGCATCTATTATCTAATCAATTGACTACTTCCCTTATTCCCAAATCGATTGTGTTCCCTTGTCCTAATTTAAGTTCTTATCCCCCTTTGTTTTTCTCTTTTATTGTTATCTCATTTCTTTGTTAGTAGTTTTCATTATTGCATTATCCAAATTTTTGCTTTAGACTAGATTTCCAATTGAGGAGTTACTATTGGTTGCAGTATATTTGACAAATAAATAAATACCCGGAGTACTGAGTAATCGATCCACAGGGAAGCGGGGTGTATCGAGCACTAGCTACTAATCTATTCTTGTGAAGCTAATCTTATCGAAAAGATTAATTGAGCAATTGTAAAAGTATAACTAATTAAAAGAAACTAAGTGAACAGATTGATGAAAACAACAAAGTAAAAGTGGGATTCCTGGGATTCAAGTGTTTAATCACCTAGTGCCAATCTAAGGTGCAATATTTAGTTTGGGTTCAAACAAGTGTGAGAATGCAAACAACGGAAGGAAATTACTCCTGTAACTCCAACCTAAAATAAGTGAATATTCGTTCCCACGATATAAACACTCAATGAATTAAAAACAAGCATTCAATATAAACTCTTAACTAATACCATCTCCCGATGTGCAATATATAAGAATTAACTCCCTAACATACATGCCATCTCTCAATGTGCAATTGTGGGTGCTCTAAATTATGTCCTAACTCCCGTTAAGACATAAAGATAGCTATGAAACGAGTAACATAGGCCTTTAATTACTAGCAACAACAATATGAATCACAATTTCAACACAAGTAATAAATCCCAAACGTAAATATATTAACGAAATTAAGAACTAGGCACATAGGTTCATAAACACTTTCACCCAAAAATCCCTAAGGTGTTTTAGCCACTCATGGCCATAAGAACATTCATTACAATATCAAGAAATTCACAAGCAACAAAGTAAGTAAAAGAAAAGGGGAAATAATTCTCCCGAATCTTTCTAGCGTTTTCTATTCTTCCAAAGTCACTTGTAGCTCTTGATGTGGTTCTTCTTGCTTTTCGCTCAATTCTTGCCTCCAAAAACGCAGCTTGAAGACCTAGGGTTGAGGTGAGATGGGTTTTTTATAGAGGGAGCCAAACGAGGATGATTTAGGAAAATTCCGCACCACCTTCCAAATACTGAAATACGCACTCTCGACGCGTCGAGTCTTGAATACCTTCCTCAGAGGTGCCTACTGAAAATTTTCGACGCGTCGAGTCTTCGATCACAGCTTAGACTCGGCCATTGGAAGCTTTGGACACATCGAGCTTTGGGCTCGGCGCGTCGAATCTGCATTTTCAGCAATTCCACTTCATTTTGGCTCCATTTTTGCCTGAAAGACTTCCCTTGCTTTTGCACTTGCACTACAATGGTTTCAAAACACTAACAAACACCGTAAAAACATCAAAATCAAGTATCAAACCATATCTACCCAAGAAAGCAAGGAAAAAGGCATTAAGAATAACATTTTAATGAATTTAAGCCTACAAATAGATTCAAACTATCAAGAAAAACATGCACAAATGAAATTATACCAACTATCTTGTGCTTGAGAGACAAAAAACTTAACTCCTATCACCAGTCATCGAGAACGATATTCGCTGTGAAGATTCCATAGCTCTCACACAACACTTACCCAAAATACTCTTTGTCACACCCACATACTTTCTAATGTGGGATAACTACTACTTAAAAGCTTTTCCAAACTCCATTTTCAACTTCATGAGTATACTTTAAAATCAATTTTTATTCACCCATTATCCATTTTCAATGTGTAATATATCAATATAATCCTCTAAACTAAGAGAATCCAAATCCACTTTGACTTGACCCAAATTAAAAGTAGACCAACTCAATCAAAATATTACCTCGATCAAAATAACCACTTAAATGTTATTTTATGATAATTAACCAACAACGTATTTATAATTAGTTGGTTGACTCTAGACAAATGTTCTGAAACAATATAGGCACCTAAAGTCCCCATTTAAAAATTCAAGAACTATAAAGCATCTCTTGTTAGTTAAAACACACGCCTAAAGTATATCCAATTTAAAAATAATGATACACTTTAGTTTCTGTTGTGACGAACAACAGCAGACACCTAAAGTCTTTTTTTAATTTGATTTACTTATATAAAAAAAATTAATTGGGTCTCCCTCTTTGAATCTCCTCAACTTATCTCCCTCCTCCTAAATATGTCTTTTTTTCTTTTTTCTTTTTTTTTTTTGTCTTTGACATTAATATAGCGTCTCCGTCTGACAATAACATAGATTTATTGGTAATTAATTACACGAAAATAATTGATATTTATTGATTAACTTTTTGTCTATATAAAATTTGGTTGCGAGTAAAATGTTTATATTTTGAGAAAAAAAAAAGAGTATATTATACAATTATAAATGAACACCTCAACACAAATGCATAAATCAACTTTTCTCAAGGAAAGTGTAAAAGAAAAACCAAAATGCTCTCAATAAATACAGTGCCCAATGATGAAAGGTACATTATATTCATAGGATGACACAAGTTGATTGGCTTGGCGCTTTAAAAAAAGTGAATGTCATGATTGAGAAACAATCAAACAAACATAGTCATTAGGGGATTGTTCACAATTTTTAATAAAAAATTGTCACCATAGATGAAAGAAAAGCAAGTGAGAGAATGTTAGAGGTCCTCGTGCAAAGAATGAAATTTTTGTAGTCCCAATATAAAATAAAGATAACAATTAGTAGTTCTTTTTTTCTTGCATTAAAAACCTCTTTCCATTTTAATTTTTTTTTTTACTTTTTTTTTCTTTTTCTCTTTCTCCTCATCTCTCCTACTTAACACCTAAAAAATAACACCAAAATCTCCACTATTGAGAATGCCCTAACTGCATGCACTTAGGCCTAAACCCAAATGTTGTTGTATATATATGGTCCCTATCACTACTTCTCAATCTCAGCAAAAAGTCCCATAAATGGGACATGTTTAATTTTATGTTATGCATCATTGACTCCTTTATAGTTGAGTAAACCGCATCCTTTGCAACAACAAATCAACAATTGGCCTGTCACCAGAACATAGTGCAAGACGACACTTTTTTTTAACTCTATTATTATTATTATATGTGTGTGTGTGTGTGTGTTAAGTTTAATTTTACAAGAAAATGATATTTCGATTATAAAATAACTTTTAATATTACCTCAATTGTGGTAATTGGACATATATCAATCAAATGACAATTGCTACGGATCGGAGGTATATCACAAAGCACATAGACACTTTAAGCTAAGGAGTGTCAACCGAAATACCTTGTGAACATAGGTGTGTGGCTGACATATTCTTCATCAAGAAATTGAGTTGCCTGTTAAGGATATCAATCTTGTGTTGCATTTGCACTTGCGCCTCTGCCATTATGTCTTGCCTACATTTGTGCATCATTTGTTTGACTTCATCAACTGAAACAACCCCACTCGATGTCCCCGTTTCTACTATGATCTACCAAACACTTGTCGAATGGTGGAGATGCACCAACTCCTCTTATAGAATCCGAATAATCATTCTTACCGAGAGTTTGCTATCATTATAGGGTATTCTTTTAATAACACCCCCTTCTGTATCACAAACATATGTAAAAATTTGACAATAATGAGTTATTGTTCTTCATGATTAATTTTTTGAAAGGCTTTTTTCATTACTTAATCATTATTAGTCAATGATTACTATGAATAATGAAACAATGATTAATATGGTATTATACAAAAAAAAAAAAATGTATAATACGAAAACTTATACACAAGTTTCTTTTTTTTAAGCATTTTATACTAAGCATAACATGTCGTTTTCCCCTTGTTCTCTCCAATTCCCAAAACCATCACATTTTGGAATCCATTTTGAAAAGCATTCCGGGTAGTGGTTATGATCCCATCAAATAATATTTAGGGTATGTTGGTTCTCACATGAAAATTGGAATCGAATTGTGAATTGAATACTTGGTAACGATAATAGATTTGGTGAATATATTTTATATATTTGATAGTATAATAGAATTGGAATGATATTTTATATATTTGGTAGTATGATAGAATTGGAATGATACCAATATTAATGTTTTGTTGTGTATGACCCTATAATGAGAATAAATATTATACAAATAAAAAATCAAGATAATTTATCTTAATATAATGACATCCAAAGCATCAATCTAAACAAAAAAAATCAAAACGAAAATCTAAAAACACTCATCTAAACTTGAAAACTAGATTACCAATAAAATTTTAATTAAAGAATGACATTTTTAATTGAATGTGTAATCAAATCTAATAAGTGTGTTTTAGAATATTGTTCATCAAACACTAACTATGATTTTAATTTCTATTCATAATATGTAAATCTATGAAACAAACATATCTTATAATTCCGAGCTTCCCACCATATCGAGCAAGGAAAGTTGAGTTAATACTCACTATAGTCTTTGAGTATAGTGATTTTACTCAATTTAATCCTAAATAACTTTTTATACTCTATTTAATTCTCGACTTTAATATTTTTACACACTTTAATCCTCTATTAAGAATTCCGTTTGTTAGCGGTTAATAACAAGATTAACTTGGTAATTTTTCATTTCCCATTTATTTTTTATCAAGTTAATTATGAATTATCTTGGGTATTAACTCAAGGAAAATTTAATGGCACTTTAATGCCATTTGCAGTACCTCTCTACATTCCGATCACACAAAAATCAGCATTCTTAGGTGCCTAGAGTGTGCGATGATGGCCGTGAGGGCTCCAGCCACCGCTCCGCCGCCGCCACTTCCTCTGCCACCTTCCCCGCGGCTGAAAGCCTCTTCTCTCTCTAAGCTCCCGCCGAAACCTGAATTCAGTCCCAACTCCTTGTCAGTGTCACTTACAACTTCAACCACTCTCTCCCTCCTTCCTCTCCTCACAGCTCCCTCCTATGAAGCTAAAGCTCTCAGCTTTCCCAAAGAAGAGATTGTCTCCTCCCTCACTCTGGTAAAATTTTCCTCTTTTGAAAAATTTTGGGATTTTTTACTTGCCTATTTGCTGAATTTGATTAGTGAACCCTTACACTTTCTTTCTTCTTCATTCAGTTGGAGGTTCCGATTAATCACATTGCTCTATTTTATAACTTCTTTAGCTTCTAGAAAGATAAGCGGTTGTCATTTTTCTTGAATTATTCTCCATACTTCATAGTGGTGAGATCATTTTCATGTGGATTTATGTTGGGCGGAGGAGGCCGATGAATGGTCAAGTCTAGCAATTGGTGGCTAGGGTATTGTTGGACGGAGGCTGGCCAAGTTAATTGGTAGTTAGGAGACTGTTGGGTGGATCATGGATGTCAGTTAATTGGTAGTTAGGAGATTGTTGGGCAGAGGCCAGAAGAGCCAAGTCCAGCAATTAGTGGCTAGGGTATTGTTAGGCGGAGGCCGGTGAATGGCCAAGTTAATTGGTAGTTAGGAGATTGTTGGGCGAAGGCCGGAAACAAGTCCAGCACCCTGCCTCGGGCGCTCTCGAAAATGTGGTGGCGGTATATAAGGAAATAAAGTTGCTCCTTCGCTGATAGCTATATGTTTTGGTGTAGTGGTAAGGGCTTGATCCTAACAATTTATTACTATGCTAAATTTGTAAATTAATGTGTTCTCACTCTATATAATGTCCTTTTTAGAGGCTTTTTATTTGGAGATTTAGTTAATTAGTTGATACCCATTTGTTGGAGTTGGATATTTGCTAGGTTGAGTCTACAATCAATCAAGTCCAACAATTGGGGTTGAGCGCCTTTGGCAATGCTGGGCGAGTGATAGGACCTGTTGTTGAATTTGTGAAGCCTGGCATTTATGTGGCATTGCCTATCTTAAAGCAGGCTGCTGAGGAAGTGGTGAATTTTGCTTCCCCTGTGATTTCTGCTGCCTCGAACAAAGCTCTAGAGTCAATTCAGGGCTCCGGCATTGACATTCAGCCTGTGCTAACTGCTGCCAAGGTTTTGCTCTAACTTTAGTATGGCAAGTAGTAGAGATTGTTGGCAAAACCTGATGATTTCAATATGTGAAATTCATTAGTTCACTCAAAAATATATGCTTTTCCCTCCAAGATGGCTTTTTACCTATTTCTCTATAGTGTTAAGTAATAGGTGCCAATTTAATTACCCAGTGCTTGGTTGAACAGAACGAATTACGAATGCATATTTTTCTTGCAGGCAGTTGCTGATGTAGCACAGCAGACATATAAGGTAATTCAAGTGGCCAAACCTATAGCTTCATCCACAGTAGAATTCATCTTTTCAGCAGAACCATCTACCGTTCTGGGGACTGGTGGGGCATTGTTCATTGCATATATCTTACTTCCCCCTATTTCTTCCACCATCTCTTTCAGCCTCCGTGGTTATAAGGGTAATTGGCTGGTTTTCTCATTTCTGGTTATCCCCGCATTTTCCCTTTGTATGAAAAGCAATATGCTTCCATGGTTATTGAAAAAAAAAAAAAAAGAGGAGCCTTTCTGAAGAATGGCTTATAATCCAAAAGAAAACTGAATTTTAAGTATTGGGTCATACTTTATGATACCTGGAAATGCCAAGGGGCAGGGTATGCAGTGTCCATTATATGGTCAAAGTTGAAAATAAGATTAAAAGGGAATAGAAGAATCATATAAAAGTATACAACTCGCAAGCGGATTATTAGGCTTTTTTTTCCTTTTCTCCTTTTGGTTGCCTAGTACCCTAGTTTACAATTTTTTAATTTTGATTAATTAGGATACTTATTTCTTTTCTTATGTTAAAAATTGAAATTTTAAAACTTTAGAATTCATTCAAAACTTTTTTTTTATAGTGATTTTATGAGCAATGCTACAAACCCCTCATGTATTTCGTTCCCCTAAAAACTTCCCCTCCTGATGTGGCATCATTTTCTCTAGTAAATAGAAGCACGTGCTAAAATCTGTTCGGATGAGAACAATGAAAAGACACTCTTATTTCCGAAAATGTTCTTTATAATTCTAAGATGCCTTAATAATGCATTCAAATTTCAAACCAAATGTGAATCAAATTGGCTTGCCCAGTAGCAAACCGTGGCATCTTTTAATGTTTGCACTTCTAGGACACTATCTTTACTTTCCTCTTTTTTTATTATCACTTCTTTGTCTTTTTTTTTTTTTTAATCAAATTGACATAAACTGAGATGCATTATTCGGAAACTATTGCCAGGTGACCTCACTCCTGCTCAAACACTGGACCTAATGTGTACTAAAAATTATATTATGGTTGATATTAGATCAGAGAAGGACAAGGGCAAGGCTGGAATTCCTCGCCTTCCATCCAGTGCTAAAAATAAGATGATTGCAATTCCGTAAGTAGACTTCTAAATGAAACTCAATATTTTCTAAGTGCACCCACTACCCGAGACTGTGCACTGGATAAACCCGTTTTTTGGCCCTAGCTGGCAAAGGATCACAATGAGGTAAACCAGCCTAGGTTGCCCGATCCATCGCTGACCGGCTCAAACCAAGAAGGCTGGGATTCAAACTCATAACCTTGTGGTTACAAGTTTGTATCCTTAGCCATCTTAGCTGGCGTTACCCCGACACCTCTCCTACTCTCTTTCTACATATATGATATACAAGAAATGCCTTCACAATAGATTTCTTATTTTATTTTAACACCCAATACTTTTGTTTTTTCCTTCTCCTGAACATATTTCCGTGTTGATGCTCAAGACACGAAAGAAGAAACGAGCTATTGATTGTTTTTAAAAATAGTCGGTCAAATGTATTTCAATTTATTCCCTTTTGTTTCAGTTTGGAAGATTTACCAAGCACAGTAAGACGACTTGTCAGGAGTCCAAAGAAAGTAGAAGCTGATTTGGTGGCTTTGAAGATATCATATCTCAAGAAAATTAACAAGGGGTCCAACATTGTAATCATGGACTCGTGAGTTCTTTCCTCTCTTGGTTTTCTATGCATTTCCATATAACAGTCGGTTTAGGGCCTGTAATGGAAGAGGTTGAGTTGCACGGCAAATTATATCGTGGACCCTGGTCCAATACACAGAATCTGACTTCATAAGGTACAAAATTCATATTCATAATGCACAGACTTCATGTTCATAATACACATGCATATAAACACGATATAATGAATATGAATTTTGTGCATTATGAACATGAATTCTGTGTATTATGTTAAGTGTCTATGTGTCCTCAGCTATATAATGCACATAATTCATGTTCATTATATCGTGTTTATGTGTATGTGTATTATGAACATGAATTCTGTGCATTGTGAACATGAATTCTATGTATTGGACCAGGGACTGTGGACCCTGGTCCACGATATAACGATTGGAGTTGCACATTCTATGCATCGACTTGATTAATCGGTGTGTACTGACACGCTTATGAAATGGTCAGGTATTCGGATTCAGCTAAAATAGTAGCTAGAGCACTGACGAGCCTGGGATTTAAGAACTGCTGGGTTGTAAATGATGGCTTCTCGGGAAGCAGAGGATGGTTGCAAAGCAAACTGGGAACAGATTCTTACAATGTTTCTTTTGCTGAAGTTTTGTCACCATCCCGCATCATCCCTGCAGGATCAAGACCAGTCGGTACAAGCTCTGTGAAATTGCTTTCACGGGGTACGGATTAAAATCTGAGACTTACTTTAACGAATGTTTATAATTTTAGTTTTGATGTAGTTATAGATCTGTAACATCTTTTGGTGTATTTCTTTCAATAGTCTTATTGAAAATTTTCTCCTAGTTGATTAGATAATCTGGTTTGTGGCTTGGTATGGTATGGAATATGCTTTGTTGACTGCAGAAAAGTCTGCAACATGAACTCTTGATTAGTTGTTTAAACCCTTTACTGAGTATATGCAACATGGATATTTTTGGTAGGGAAAATGGCACTTCTCATTCTTGAATTATAGGAAATAGTAACATTTTTTGTTCTTCAATTATACCCGTCGCTTAAGTATACCAGTTACGCATTTTCGTCACTCAATTGTCTCTGAGGTGATTTTTTTGTCTTCGAGTTCTATTAGGGCTGGGTTAAAAATGTCACTTTGCATTGTCTTTGAGTTCTATTAGGACTGGGTTAAAAATGTCACTTTGCAAACAATTATGGGACGATAAATGTTATTTTTCTATATGTTAGAGACAAAAAGCGTCTATGTTTTTCTTTTCGGTATTAATTGGGCAAAATAGGTAATATGTTGAACTATACTTTTTTATAAAGGGGAAATGAACTTTGCACTCAATTGGGTGCAAATAGTCACTATGGTGGTGGGATATTGCAAACACTCTTTTTTTTTGGGTGACAAGAAAAAACTTCACGACCTTTTTGGGTGTATGTAAAATGTAAACCTAGACGACCTTGGCGGGCGCTTATGCGACTAATTAAAAAAAAAAAAAAAAAAAAAAAAAAACAGTGCACGTGTGTGAGTGTATATATGTCATATTATATATATACATACATATAATTATATATAATTTGTATATCTAATTATATATATATATATATATATATATATATATATATATATATATATATAATGAAAAAAATTAGCAAGGCCGAGTTGACTGGGTTAACTCGGCTAACTCGATTGAAATGGATGATTTAACTCGGCCGAATTCGGTCCAAATAGGCGGCTTGTTGCCTAGGCGAGCGCCTAGGGAGAAAATCGCCACGGTTTTAGGGGCGCCTAGACCGATGTTTACAACAGTGACTACAACGGAACACTCATCCAGAGCGCAACTACAATGGAACACTCATCCGAAGCGCAGCTACATCGAAACACTCATCTAGAGCGCAGCTACAACGGAACATTCATCCGAAGCGCAACCACAACAAAACACTCATTTGGAATGCGGCTACAACGGAACACTCATCTAAAGCCTTAATAAATGAAGTCGAACATGGTAACATAACATCAACGTATCCACTGGTACTTTGACGGCGGAGAAGGGGAACAAGTTGAGTCTTCCAGAACATATAGTTTGAGGAAGTATGTTTAATGGAGATAAAGTGATGCGTTGTTTGTAAGGTATTAATCAAGGTTGTGGTTGGATAGACAATATCGAAGATGATGCGAGAAGAGAAGGTGGTGTCACTGGCCGGCGGTGGCGGTTTTTTTTTTTTTTTTTTTTTTTGGTAGGGCTTGTAGCAATGGATCATTTGGTCTACTGATACCATATGAGAACAATCGTTCTAGAAATAATCTTATTAGTGATCAATCCATTGATGATGTAAAGTACATGATGAAGAAATGTACGTATTTATAAGAATACAAAGAGTCACTGTAGGATATGAATGATAAATGGTAATGAAAATAAATTCTATTGTGCCTAAAATACAGAGTCCTAATAAATTAAAAATATATTTCCTAATCCTACAAAAATAAATTAATTAATCATTAAAAAATGTAACTAACTTTTAAAGGAAACAAACAAATGTTGGCAAAGTGTGATCCATGTTTTATTGCTCAATGCTCACACCTATGGGAAAAAGGTCCAAGGATACTCAAAAGTTTGGATAAGATTTCTTGTGCATACATAAAGATTAGGATCTGACCGATGGATCGATTACGTGACTCGTAATTTACCTTCGTAGTTCTAGCGATGGGGTCCTGTAGGTTTAGGATTAATTCAATCAAACTGGGATCACCTAACTTTAAAAAATAAAAAATAAGTTGTCAAGGAACTTGTTAGAAGGAACCCGGTTATATTAGATATATTGCCCGCACGGGTAGCTCAGTTGGTCATAGAGGTGAAGTTTGGGAAGAATGACCAGGAATCGAGTCTCACCAGCGGCAGTGTGGGAGCAACATTTCAAAGTGAGTTGCAGTAAGCAAAGGTCTAACCTTTATGTTCAGCTGCGTTACCATGATTTACATCCTTCCAAATGCTCTGTCGGGCCGAGGTGTATGGAGCTCTTAGAGTTGGGAATTTAAGATGTTGGGCAAAAAAATAATCATGAAGGATTCTTTATTCCCTTAATATGCAAGAAATAGCGAACAATGTATCCCATTTATTACAAAAAGAACAATAATAAATAAAATTGTATTGCACTTTACCTTCAAAACAGAAAAGAAACAAACAAAGTTTAGCAAAGCGTGATCCATGTTTTATTGTTCAATGCTCACATCTCAACGACCCAAATCATAATTAATTAATTAATTAATTTAAGAAATAAATAAAATGATGCAGATATATATATATATATATATATATGATGAATTATGGATACACTTTATTCTATTTATATTTAACAAGTGGATGAAATCAAAATTGTAAATGTATTAAAAAAAAAAAAGATTTTCATTAGTGTAAGTTTGGTCCAAGCTAAGTACAAAAGAGACAAAAATAATTTTATTTAAAAAAAAAAAAAAACATTAAACACTCATCTTTAAAATTTAAAAATAAATAAACAAATCTCATAATGAAGCTTCTCAATTCACAGGAGTATGAGAATTTTATTTTAGTGGCTTAATTTTGGAAAACAGCGCATGCAAGTTACCATGCGTAATTTTATTGGCTTATTTTAGTGGCTTAATTTTATTTTACCATCCATATTCCAAGTTAACCACCAATGATTTTTCAATTTTCAAAATTTAACTAACCGCGATCCCCTTGAAAGGACCATGCGTGGTTAAAATTTGATAGTTAGAACTTAGAGGACCATGGGTGGTTAATTTGGACCACGGATGGTAACAATTTGAAATTCGAAGGACCACAAATGGTGAATTTGAAAGTGTAGGACTAAACGTGACAAAACCACTATACTCGGGGGACTCTAGATGGTATATATATATATATATATATATATATATATATATATATATATATATATATGGGGAAGGGTTATGGTGCGGACATGCGATTTAATCTGAGCCGTTGATCAAATCTAGATAAACGGCTCAAATCAATGAAAATTTTAAAAAAAAAATAAAAATAAAATAAAATAAAAAAACGCACCTCTAGAAGGAACCAAGCAACTTAACCTTAAGCATGAAAATGACGCACCTTCGGTACACAAACCACGTACCTTAAGTACACAAATCACGCACCTTAAGAACACAAACCATGCACCTAAGGTTTTAAAATGGTGCATCTTAAGATTCAACAACTCACGCACCTTAAGCATAAAAATTACGCACCTTAAAAGGGAAAACAATGCATCTTAAGAAGGAAAATCATGCACCTTAAGCTTCAGGTTGACGCACCTTAAGTTTCAACAACTACTCACATTAAGCACACAAATCACGCACCTTAAGCACAAAAACCATGCACATTAAATTTCAACAACTACTCACATTAAGCACACAAACCACGCCATGGAGACGAAGACCGCCGGAGACGATTCGCCTCCGGTAGTTCTAGTTTTTTTTTTTTAATTATTTTATTTAAAATTATATTTAATTTTTTTTTAAAATCAGTAACCGTCATTTCAGATAAATAGATCATTTTGGACCTAATTGCATGATTTTGTGTTGTCATTTCTTTTTGTGAAAATAACACTTTTTCTCCCTGAGTTATATACTTATAGCACTTTCCCCTGAATTATTCAATGGTAGTTTTTTCCTCTGAAATGTTTAATGGACATATTTACCTTTAAAATAAATATTTCATTTATTTTTCTTCTTCAACAAATTATGACCACGATTTAGTTCAAACCGAACAGACACTCTAGCAACCAAACCGAATTATTCCGATTATAATTTATAATCGAAACTCAATATTTAGAGTTTATTAAAATCGCGAACCGGAACGGCCGATTCATGTTCCGAATTGAAAAAAAATAAAATAAAATACTGTTGAATTTAGACTATTTTAAAAATAAAAAATAAAATTTTAAAATAAAGTTTGAACCAGCAGTTCAAACTGGATCCGGAATCGTGAACCGGCAGTTCAAAATCAAAACCAAACCGCGGTCATATATACTTATATGTGAGAATCAAAATAAATATAAAAAAGAACATACACTATTTGTAAATATTATAATTCTAATTTTAAACTAATGCTAGTAGTTGTTCCAATTCGAACCGTCGGTTCACGGTTCAGAATCCAGTTTTTTTTATTTATGATTTTAATAAACTGAAATCCAAATATTGGGTTCTGGATCTGAATCATAACCGAAAACTTTTAATTCAATTGATATAGTGTCCGGTTCAGTTCGAACTGAACAGTGGTCAACCCTACATATAAACAATAATTTGTTGGATAAGAAAAAATAAATAAAATATTTACTTTAAGGGTAGAAATGTCAATTTAATACATCAGGGGGGAAACAACCACTTTTAGAATAATTGATGGGGCTAATATGCTTACATGAAAAATTCAGGGGAGAAATATTCTATGAACATATAATTCAGGAGGAAAAAGTGTCATTTTTCCTTTCTTTTTTAGTTCAATGGCCTAATTGCAATTTGGTGTGCAGTTTGGTAGCCTATTTGACCCTTATTTCATCCTAATATAATGACATCTAAAGCATCAATGATTCAATATAAACAACAAAAAAAAAAAAACAAAAAAAACAAAACAACAATCTAAAATTACTAATCCAAACTTAAAAATCAGATTACTAATAAAATGGAATAATGCCCGTTTTTAATTAAGGAATGAGATTTTTAATTAAAGGGGTAATCAAATCTCATAATTGTTTTAAAAAAAGAATCTCATAATTGTTTTTTTTAAAAGAAGTTGCTCCCTTATGTGAAAGTGGTGGGTTCCAGCCTTGGTGGAAGCAATTATAGTGACATTTGATGTAGTAACTTGTATATGGAGTTAATTCCAGCAATGATCCTCGAACTATTGTGATTTTTCAAAATTGATCCTTGTCTTTTAATTTGGACAAAATAGACCCTTGACTATCAGAATTGTTCCACCATTGGTCTTTCTGTCAACATGGTGTTAAATAGACTTTAAGTGAAGGGGTAAAAGGGTCATTTCCATAGTTAGGTCTCTTCATCTCCTTCCTTACTTGTTGAAGCTCAAAAATCTCCTGTCATGAAGTCTCAAATCCTTCTCCTTGTTGAAATTTCCTCGTCGATGATCCTACGCCCAGACAACGTTGATGCTGCTCCCACGTTTTTTTTTCCTATGATGTTTCTTCTTGTCTTCCGCCGAACCAAAGAAAACAAAAAAGAACGAAAGTGGATTTTTTTTTTTCTTTCCCCTTCTGCGCAAAATCCAAATTTATTCCTTTTTTTTTTTTCCTTCGGCAGTTTTCGATGAAGTGAACCAAAAACAATAAAGTACAAAGAAGCAGGATTCAGTATTTCATTATCTGTTATGGATTCAGTAGTTGAGGTTCAAGTCACATTTCTCTCAATTTTCTATATTTGTGCTTTTTGTACGACGCATTTCACGCACACGTTTAGGCATTGAACTCCTTAGGAAATTTTGTTTCTTCTTTTAGATGTGAACGAGATTAGTTTCTGTGATGGAGATGCGAATATGTATATAGACAAACAAGCGTGCAGAGAGCTAGCTCCCATTGCATCAACCTACAGCTTTTAGGCTTCTTTCAAATCATTTCACTGCAATTTTAAACTTGAATTCTGTGTTGTGAGTCTGTCAATAACCCCTGGCTCATGCGTTTTTGGTATATTGCATATTTGGTGATTTTGGTGTGGTCCAAATGAGGTTTTTAGAGTTAAATTTCAACTTAGATGTCATTTCAATGCTTTGTTGGCTTCTTTTAGCTTTTCTGGTACTTTATTGGAATTTTTGTATTTTGGAACGGGAAGGGGAGATTCCCTCAAAGAAAAGAAAGATCAGGAAAAAATAAAAAAGGGTTTGAGTTTCTTGATCTGGGAAAACTGGAAAACTGCCGAAGGAAATAAAAAAAAAAATGAAATTAATTTGGATTTTGCGCAGCAGGGGAAAGAACAAAAAAAAACCACTTTCGTTCTTTTTGTTTTCTTTGGTTCGGCGGAAGACAAGAAGAAACATCATACGAAAAAAAAACGTGGGAGCAGCATCAACGTTGTCTGGGCGTAGGATCATCGGCGAGGAAATTTCAACAAGGAGAAGGATATGAGACTTCATGGCAGGAGATTTTTGAGCTTCAACCGGGAATGAAGCAGATGAAGAGACCTAACTATGGAAAAGACCTTTTTACCCCTTCACTTAACGTCTATTTTGTTAGCAATATTATAATTATATGTTACACTTATGTTTAATATTGCAATAGGATAGGCCTCTGTGGCTTTCCTGTTATATAGAGATACTTTACGTTAAGTTGTTTAGCTATTAGTATTGTATTCCTATTCTATTGTAATTGAATTCAATAATCAATTCTCTCATTTGGTATCAGATTGACCAAGTTAAACCTCTCTCCTTTCTCCTCCCATCACCACCGCCGATCGCCCTTCCATTCCCACACACCAGCCGACCACCACCCAATATGTCTACCAACTCCTCTGAATGCACGGTGACCACCGGCGGTGCTTCCCCTCCGGCCAACACCCAAAACCCTTTGTCTGGTGCTCATCATTATGTTTCGATTAAACTAACCTATCGAAACTTTCTGTTCTGGAGAACTCAAGTGGTGCCTTTCCTCCGTGGCCAGGAACTCCTTGGCTACGTCGACGGCGACACCCATGCCCACCGCCTACTGTTGACGCACCTCTGGCTTCCGGTGACTCGGCTGCAACGCCCGCCTCTCCGACGCCCAACCCGCTTATAAGGCTTGGATCAAGCAGGACCAGTCGTTGCTTTCTCTCCTCATCTCATCCCTCTCGGATGAGGTGATGCACCTCGCGGTAGGACGAACCACATCCAAGGAGGTCTGTGATTCCATCGGCGCGGCGCTAGGCAGCTCCTCCCGTGCACGATACCTAAGTCTCCTCGGCCAGTTCCATGGTCTCCAGCAGGGTAACAGCACCGCGACAGAATACTTCTATTTAACACTATGTTGACGGAAGGATCAATGGTAGAACAATTCTAATAGTCAATGGTCTATTTTATACAAATTAAAAGACAATGACTAATTTTAAAAAATCACAATAGTCGGAGGAACATTACTGGAATTAACTCCTTGTATATGTGTGTATCACTTTCATTATTATAATAAAAAAACATTAACTATTATTTTGATAACCAAACCCACCCTAAAATTTGGTGTAGCTAGACGCCAAGACATACTATAATTTGCCCAGACCAGAATAGTATGGCGGGACACAGATATCGCATGGGCGACCTGTCAATCTATTCATCATATTCAATCTATTCATCATATATATATATATATATATATATATATATATATATATATATATATATATATATATATAACCCGTATCTGCCAACCGGCTGCCAAATTGTATTGAGTATTCATTACTCAGAAAAGAGTGCGCACCAACCGCTTGCTATAATGCAGCTTTGACTTGCTCTCAATTGGAAGAAAAAAGAAGGAGAAGTGTATGGACTATGGCTACTGCTCAGTACAAAGGGTTGGACTCAATTGGCATTGCAGATATCGAAGCTGTCGGCGTAAATTCCGATCTTGCGGCAGAATTTCACGAAAAGCTCAACAAGATCGTTGATCATTACGAGCCTGCCACACCCCAGACATGGCACCGTGTTTCCAAGGATTTGCTCACCCCGGACCTTCCTTTCTCTTTGCATCAGATGATGTACTATGGCTGCTACAAGGACTTCGGACTCGACCCTCCTGCTTGGTTACCCGACCCGTTAGTTTGATCCCCTTCTTCTCTGTTCTTGCTTCTTTTTTACCGCCATTTCTCCCAATAGAAGATATGAATTTGTGCAAGTAAACTTGTGCATTGTTTCTACACTTGGAAATTGTTTTCGAGAGCAACTGAAAAAAGGGGAAAAGATTTGAGGGCTAAAGTATTTGCTACACTTCTATGATTTCATAATTCATTATCTGTTTGGAGAATTCTTATGAAAAATTATGTGCTAAAAATGTATTGGAGTGTTAATCATAAATTATACATCTGAAATATTAGAAGTTATTAGAAACTGTATTTGCAATCTGTAAAGACTCTTTTAATAGCGTTTTATTTTGTTTATTAGACTGCATGGGTTATATATGTTCTTGACTTATTTTATGAAGAAATTTTTTCTTTTTTTAAAATTAATTTTTATATTTTTCACTAATAATTTTAAGGGGAATATAAAAATTTTACAAGTTTATACATCTTTGATCAGGGGAAGTGCAAAATCAACTAATGTTGGCCAGTTACTGGAGAGGTGTGGAGAAGAGTTCCTGGGATCAAAATATAAAGACCCAATCTCAAGCTTCTCTGATTTTCAGGAATTCTCTGTCTCAAACCCAGAGGTAGATTGGATGTATTAGTCAGGATGTGTCTTTTCTAAGTTCAGCTGTTGATTTTGCTTTTATAGGTGACAAGTACTAATGTGTCTTCTATTGCCCTTTTATTTATGTCTTCGCTAGGTCTACTGGAAAACAGTATTGGAGGAGATGAATGTTTCATTTTCAGTTCCTCCTCAACGTATTTTGAGTGAGGATCCATCTCATCCAGGTGGGAAGTGGCTTCCTGGAGCACGCTTGAATCCAGCAAAGCATTGCCTCAGTCTAAATGGAAAAAGAACTTCAAACGATATAGCTTTAATATGGCGTAATGAAGGAGAAGATGAAGCCCCTCTTGAAAAAATGACCCTCGAGGAGCTATGTTCAGAAGTTTGGTATGCAAGCTTGTTCGTCAAGTTCATTGTTGATTCTTATGTGACAGTTTATTAGATAATTCCTCGATTATTTATTTGAACCTGTAGTATTGTAATCTGCATTCCCTTGTATAGGGCAGTTGCACGTGCTATTGAAACCCTGGGATTGGAGAAAGGTTCTTCGATTGCTATTGACATGCCAATGGATGTCAATTCAGTGGTGATCTACCTAGCTATTGTTCTTGCTGGCTATGTAGTGGTGTCAATTGCTGATAGTTTTGCACCCAATGAAATATCTACAAGGCTCATATTATCAAAAGCAAAAGCAATTTTTACTCAGGTCTGTCTCACATATTCTTGAGTTTTGAGAATAATTAGTGTATGGTGTTTTATTTCTGTTGTCATCACTTTTCAAAATATAAATTGATTGGAAGTTTCTTTTAAACTGAAGATGATGCATTTCTTTTTCTTTCCTCTCCTATCCCTAAGACTCCCCTCCCCCCACCCCCCCCCCCCCCTCCCGCACACACACACAGTTATCTACTAGGGCAAACGCACGCATCACAGGGCGACTAGGGTTATCGGGGGCTGTTTGCGCCTTGTCTATGTTAAAGATAAATTAAATGGATTAGGGGACGAGATGTTAGGAACGTTTGAGAGTTTTCCCACCTCTGTTTTTATCTTAACTTCTTGCTTGCTTGTCCTTTTATTAGAATGAAAATCCCCTTTATATAAGAGGGTTACAAAGACTAAATAAAGCAAAGGAAAGGAGAATCATTAAAGCTCCTTACCATAATTATTCGCTATCTCTAAAGGAAATAAATCAATTCTAATAATAAAGATATTTTAGAATCAACTAGTCAATCTCTTGATTTCTTACCCTGATTTTCTTAATCATAACAAACACACACAAAGTGAAGTCAACAGAAAAGTCCAACATATTTGTTAAGCATAATTCTTGTGGTCAGACCATGAATTTTGCACAAAAGAGAGAACCAAGGGCCTAACAGATTTTTGAATAGAACTGGATAAAAGTAATCTTTTGCACTGTGGAATGAAATGTTCAATAACTAGGTTTTAACCAAAATTATGTGTATTACTTTTTGGATTTTCCCTTTCTGGGAAGGGCAGGGGGCAGAATTGATGCTAATCATGGTTCTAGTCTTAATTTTCTTTTAAGTAGCTGCTTCTACGAATTTCATGGGGTTATCCTTTGTTTTCTTTCTTCTTTTTCATCCTTGATTTGTTGCTCAGCTTTCTTCTTGTTGACCATATATCACAGGATTTTATTGCCCGAGGTGAGAAAAGAATACCCTTGTACAGGTGAAGATTGACTTTCTCTCGCTTTGCATTTTCTGTCAGTGTTTTTTAATTTTTGTTTGAGTATATGCTATAATTGCAGTCGAGTTGTTGATGCTGAGTCACCAATGGCAATAGTAATTCCCAATAGAGCCTCCTCCTTGAGCATAAAATTGCGCGATGGTGACATCGCATGGCATGATTTTCTGGGAAGAATAAAAGAATCTAAGTAAGTACTCATTTTCATACAATAAGTTAATGGTATCTTGTTTACTCTCTCTTACCATGCTGTTATATCTAAAGGATTGTTGTCTGATGTTTGTAGCTATATCTAATACATTAGAAAACTAAATTCATCTTTGAGATGCTTTGTCCAATTTGATAAGGTAGTTCATCATATCCTGTTTCTCCTAAAAAATGTTTCTTTTTATTTTATTTATTTATTTTGAATCTATAGGGCTTTTATCTGATGTCTGTAACCATGTCCAATAGATTAGAATATATGGAGTGCCATATTTATCTTTGAGACACTCTGTGTTACGAAAGTAAAGAGAGAGTTTCTGAACAAGTTGTATATTAGTAAAGAGAATACACTGCCATATAAATACATGCTAGAGGACTTCTAATAAGGAAACAAGTTTCCATATGACTACCTACTCAAATCCCTATAAATCTCCAGGCTGCCTAATATGTATAGGTTCCATATTACTTGTACATTCCATAACATTCTGAAAGACATTAGGAAGACATGCTCATAGCAGTTGCACATGTATTCATTAGGATAATGAATGGTCTTTGACATGCTTGAAATTGGACGCCTGCATCATACAATTACACAATTGTGTCTCTTTCATGTTAATACATGTATTCCATGTCATGTGTTAAAATAGCTTTATTACTATTGGTCTTTACCTAAAATTTTATTTAACTTGGGAGTCTTGTGTATACCTGATTAATATAATTTAGTTCTTGTTATTAGGCAAGCTATGAGCCTATGATGCTTGTGTGTTGATCATTTTCTCTCTTGCCAATTGCAGAGAACTCAAGTTTGATGCAGTAGAATTGCCTACTGAAGCATTCACAAATATACTTTTCTCTTCTGGAACAACAGGTATGTTAAATTACTAACCAAGAATCCTAATAGTTAGTTTAATTATCAAAAAATAAAAAGTCCTATTAGTTTTTTTTTGAAAGCTGTAAAGTCGAATATTATTAATGAATATTATTAATGTATATTAGTAGAATCCTGGTCAGTGACCCTAGATGCTAATGTATGAGCGTAGTATTTAACCGCCTAGGAATAAAACGTAAATAACATGTAATAAACTGAGCCATAATGGCCTGACACTCACAGACAATAACACTAACATACGATCTAGGATGCAGATCAACTTTGGAGAGATAGGACTTCAACACCGAACAATCCGTGAATAGAGTTACTGAAGTAATCTGGCGGCCCCTAAGCCAAGATAAAGCCTCTTTACAAGCCAGTGCTTCAGCCGTGATAGCATTCTCACATGACGGCAACGGTCCGTTGATGGCCTCTACAAAACCACCGTGTTCGTCGAGGAGTATTGCGCCAAACGCCGCAGCCCACGTTGATGGAGACCAAGCTGCATCTACACGACACTGCAGGCCAGTGGGCGGCACCTCTACTTGCTGCTGTTGGCCGAGACAATCTCCACGCCGAGAGAGCTGATTCGGCCATCATCCACACGTGTTTGGGAGTCTTCATATACGCCTCCCATACCGCCAAGTTCCGAGCATTCCATAGATGGTATAGGACTGCAATAACTTGAATAAGAACATCCATGGTTAGCACGAGCATCGCGTTCTGAAACCACTCAACAAAAGATCCACCATGCACAGAAGAAATAATAAGGCTAGACTCATTCGAGACACGACATGCATATTGACATTCTATCAAACAGTGCATAACATCCTCATATAAATCAAGACACATCGGGCAGGCAAGATCCACATCTACCCTCCTAGTAGCAAGTGCTGTTGTGGTTGGCAACACAC
The DNA here is from genome assembly GCF_001879475.1 of Ipomoea nil. Lineage (NCBI taxonomy): Eukaryota > Viridiplantae > Streptophyta > Magnoliopsida > Solanales > Convolvulaceae > Ipomoea > Ipomoea nil. The sequence goes on along the minus strand of NW_017619385.1, from coordinate 4,004,545 downwards.
CACTCAACGCTCTCCAAAGGAACGTTTTCCACCTAGGGGGCACATCTAATTTCCATAAAGCTGGCCATTTTTCAAAACTCTTACTATTCTGTATCTCCCCTACAATCATACGATATGCACTTTTAACAGAATACAAACCATTATGCTCCTTGTACCAGTACCATGTATCCTCATAATCCGGGCAGACAGGCACTCTACGAATGCGGTTCACATCCTGCGGGTCAAAAATATCATGTAGAATATCTAGATCCCAGGCATGAGTATTCTGATCCATCAAACCTGACACTTTTGACTCATAAATATTAAGTGGCAAATTAGTATGAATTTTATAATCCAAATCCAGTAGCCAAGGATCTTCACCAATTATAGTATTCTCACCATTCCCAATCCTTCTCCTTATTCCCCCACAAACGAGACTATGTGCAGCCATTATACTCCTCCAACAATAGCTAGGATTATTTCCTATAACAACATATTTAAAATAAGTTTTAGGGAAATACCTTGCTTTATATACCTTTGCAGCCAAAGATTCTGGCTTAGTAAGAAAGCGCCACCCTTGCTTACCCAACATAGCAAGATTAAATGCTTTCAGATCCTTAAAGCCTAAGCCCCCATCTATTTTTGGCTTACTGAGACGATCCCAAGCCATCCAATGTATTCCACTTGCACCACCCTTATTCCAATAATACCTATTCATAGTTCTCTGTATCGCCATGCAAAGGGAATCTGTTAACAAAAAGACACTCATTGAAAAAATAGGCATAGATTGGGCTACCGTTTTCAATAGGATCTCTTTTCCTGCTTGGGACAGCAACTTCTTATTCCAAGAGCCTATCCACTGTTGGATTTTTTCCTCAATATATGCAAATACCTGCCTCTTATTCCTTCCAACAAAAGAAGGCAAACCCAAATACTTCCCAAAATCAACAGCCTGGACAACCCCCAACAACGCACTTACTTCCTCCCGTACTTCCTCCTCGGTATTTTTGCTGAAACAAATGCTGGATTTATATAAATTAACAGACTGGCCAGACAGTTTCTCATAATGCTCCAAACACTGTTTGACTGCCCATGCTTCCTGTACATTTGCTTTAAAAAATAAGAGACAATCATCTGCAAAAAACAAATGTGAAATAGGCGGGGCACCGCGTGCAACTCTACAACCATGGATAGCTCCCGAAGCCTGTGTCTGCTGCAACATCAATGACAGGCCCTCTGCGCACATAATAAAGAGATAAGGGGATAGGGGATCTCCCTGTCTGAGGCCCCTTGTTGGAACCACCACAACCCCAACTTTACCATTAATAAGAATATTATACGAAACAGTCGTAACACACATCATAATCAAATTCACCCACTGTTCCGCAAAACCTAGTGCTTTCATCATTTGCCTCAAAAAGACTCATTCCATTTTATCATAGGCTTTCGCCATATCCAGTTTTAGAGCTCCCCAACCTACTTTACCACATTGTTTCCTATTCAGGAAATGTCCAACCTCAGCAGCAATTAGAATATTATCGGTTATCAATCTATCTGGGATGAAGGCACTTTGAGTATCTGAAACAATAGAATCCATAAATGGTTTCATCCTATTTGCAATCATCTTGGCCATAATTTTGTAAACCACATTACTTAAAGCAATTGGCCTCAAATCCGTTGGAAACTCAGGGACCTTTTTTTTGGGGATTAAAACAACATTAGAATCATTTAATCCTTCTGGGAACACACCCCCATTCAGACAATTTAGCACAAAATCAGTCACTTCAGGCCCCAAAATACCCCAAAAGTGTTGGTAGAATCCCGGATTCATCCCATCCGGCCCAGGTGCCTTATCTGGGAACATAGCAAACAAGGCCGCCTTCACCTCTTCAGCCACAAAAGGCTTTAACAAGGATTCATTTTGCCAATCAGACACACGGGGGAGTATCGTGCCAAAAAAATCACTATGGGCTGGGGTATTTGATGATTTAAAAATTTCAGCAAAATAATCAATAATAACTGCATTCATTGCACCCTTAGACACCCAATTACCATTCGCCCCTTTAATTTTAGACAGGGAATTTTTACGTTTACGAGAAGAGGCATACCTATGATAGAACTTGGTGTTGGCATCCGCCCCTCGCAGCCAATGCTGTTTTGCCCTCTGTCGCCAATATATATCCTCCTGTGCCTCCAGTTGAGTCAATTTTGCTTGGATCATATTATATTCTTCCAAAGCCACGTGACCCCCACTACCCCTTAACCTCACCAACTTGCCCTGTAACAATTTGATCTGTTTACCAAACATATGGAAGCGGTCACCTCCCCAAGCCTGCAAACGGTCTCTACATAACTGTAGAGCACTTAACAACCCCTCCCCCTGGGCATCATACCACGCCTGCTCCACCACTCCCCGGCAACCCGAGTCCAGTAACCAAGCCATTTCAAAACGGAACGCACGTCGACCACCTACCCCATAGTCAGATGGATTAGAGATACTAAGGAAAATAGCAGAATGATCAGACTTACGCGTAAGAATATTAACAACTTTGGCTTCCACTAGCAATTCACGCCACTCCATCGTCACTACCACTCTATCCAGTCTCTCCTCAACCCAGTCCTCCGTACCCTCTCCTCTCTCCCAAGTGTACGGGTATCCTTCCATAGGCAACTGCATCAAACCACAGGAATCTAGTGTATCTCCAAACCCGCGCAGCAAACTCTCCGGATGTGGAACACGTCCACGCTTCTCAGACTGGAAAAGAAGATCATTGAAATCACCAATCACAACCCATGGTAATGAGGATTGTGTTGCTAATCTCTTCAACAAAGCCCATGACTCACGCCTTCTAGATCTTTGGGGGAAACCATAGTAGCATGTCATACGCCATGGCGGTCTATCATCCACCGTTACCTCCACATCCACATGATTCTTAGAGTAGCTAATTAACCTGGCAGTGTTATTAGCCCTCCACAACAAAGCCAAACCACCACGTCCACACTCCGGGTTACATAAAAAACACCTTCAAATCCCAACTTAACTCGCAACCTCTCTGCATGATCACCTTTCACCATAGTCTCAATCAGAAATACAAAATCCGGCTTCTTACTGGACACCATGTCCACCACCTCACGAACTGTTCGTGGATTGCCCAAGCCACGACAGTTCAAGCATAACGTACTCATAATGATGGGCGGGACTGCTCTGCAGCTCCCGCCGTGTGCAAGTTTTTTGGCACATCTGCCATGGTGACATCTTCCCCGTTTCCACACCTCTCCCCCTCATACCCCCCTCCCCTTCTTCTCTTTGATACCGCCACAACTGCCAGTTCGGCCTCATCCTCTACAGCCGCCACCACCCGAGCCGCACCCTCTCCCTACTCACCGCCCCCTCGGGCTCCCTCATCCCGCACCCCTTCGGCCACCCTCGGCTGGCCCCCCACCGGAACCAACCAGCTCTCCCCCACCTCCCTCGGACCACGGCTGCCCCCAACCCTCATGTCGGCACCATACGGATAAAGATGAACCGGCACCGTAGAGACCCGGACTTTAACGCAGAATTTATATGTATGCCCCAAAAGTCCACAAAAGAAGCAAAAGGAGTGTAACCGCTCGTACCTGAAGTTAATCCAACACGTGGACTTATCCCGTTTCAACAGTTTCATCCGCCTTCGTAACGGTTTGTCTACCGGGATCGAGACACGGATCCGGTAAAACGTTAGCCAATGCGCTCCTGAAAACCTTTCATCATGTTTAACAAAGGTTCCAATAAAGTTCCCCATCTGCTCAAGTATTGGTTGCGACGTATAACCCATGGGAACATCATGCAGTTGTACCCACATATCAACAGTGTTCAACACAACATCTACCGGAAGCACACTATCATCAACCAATCGGCACACTAGTGTATTGTTTTCAAACGCCCACGGACCACCATCCAGAACATAATCCACATCCGTTTTGTGGAAGAAAACAAATAAAAACAAGCCCTTATGTATTTCCGTTACCGTAACCCCCATCACCGGTTGCCAAACTGATGCCAATACCTGCCTCATGTATTCCAATTTTATCATCCGTGCCGTTAGAAACCTGCCCACAATACTCCAAGTCTGAATCGGCGGTTCAGAATCACCTGTTCCCTTCTCCTCCACAGGCACGAAGCAGTCGTCTTCTCCATCGATAGTAATTTCTGCCGTTCGTTCCGTCAGCTCATTCACATGCAGCGCCTGCTCTTCATCAGCCATGCTACGTCGTCGAAGAAGAAAGCGGTGCTGCCTTCCTTCGTATAATCACCAGCGTCGAAAACCAGCAAGATCTGCCGGAGAAAAGAGATCGGAGATGCAAAAGCCTAGTCAAACCCTAGGAGAGGATGCAAAACCCTAGAATTCTAGAGAGAGAATATAAAAAAAGTGGGATATATTTTTATTAGTTAGTTCTTACTTATGTGAGTTATGTCTATTTTGAGCACAAGTTCTTAAGAAAATAAAGAAGTGAAGCAAATTGTAGCTTCCAAGTACACGTTTAAGAATAGTACCTAATATAATCAATACACTAAAAAATTTAGATACATTAGTGTGTCTAATCTAAACTGCATTATTATATGCTGCAGGAGAGCCAAAAGCAATTCCATGGTCTGTTATAACACCTTTGAAGGCTGCTGCTGATGGATGGTGCCACATGGATATCCAAAAAGGTGATGTAGTTGCTTGGCCTACTAATTTGGGGTGGATGATGGGGCCTTGGTTGGTTTATGCTTCATTGCTAAATGGGGCATCCATGGCCTTGTATAACGGATCACCCCTTGGTTCTGGCTTTGCTAAGTTTGTACAGGTGAGCCTGTTGTTGTTTTAGATGTATAGTCGATGCTTTTTGTAGATTCTCTTTCACCTGCACACAGAGTACATCTTTACTCCAGTGCCGTGCCTAACCATTGAGAAGAAGTAGCAGGGAGGAGAGATTGAAACATCGTATTTGAATTCTCCCAGGAGCTTTATATTTGATAGTATCAGCCTTAAGCTTCAGTGTGTTCTATAATCATAATAACACTCATTAAAATTACTTTGTATATGCTAAAATCTTTTGACAACCTAATTTTCTATATAGTCGGACTGTCTTTTCAATCTTACTCATTTAATGTCCTGTAAATACATAGGATGCTAATGTAACCATGCTTGGTGTGATCCCTAGCATTGTGAGAACATGGAAAACTACAAATTGCACATCTGGCTTTGATTGGTCGACCATCCGGTAGGCTTATGATTGTAATCTTAGAGTTTGGATTTTCTTATATACATGCTATCATATTAGAAATGCATGCAGCTCACTTTCTTTACTCTTCCCTACCTTCTCCTTCAATTTTTTACATAATTAGTTGATGGCCAAGCATGCTGGACTATAATAAATGAATCAATTTAAAAACTGGCACTCTTTGTGTCGGCTAGACATGATTGTTGAATAAAGTCGAGTCAAAATAATCCTAATCTTTAGTCACGTTTACTTTGTTTCTCAATGGTGGCAGTTGCTTTGGCTCCACTGGTGAGGCATCCAGTGTGGATGAATATCTCTGGCTTATGGGAAGAGCTCAATACAAGCCTGTGATCGAGTACTGTGGTGGCACGGAAATTGGTGGAGGCTTCGTTACTGGTTCGTTATTGCAGCCTCAATCTTTGGCTGCATTTAGCACAGCAGCTATGGGATGTAGTCTCTTCATTATTGGCAAGGACGGGTCTCCGATTGTAAGCATTTGTTACTTTAACGTTTTATATGCATGTACCTAGTGTTTGCTTATTAGTTGATGTTCAACGTTCTGGATGCTCTCACAAAATGACTTTTAGTGAAACAACATGAAATATGTTGGTAACTTCTCGCTGCTATAATGTGAATGTTATTAACCTTTTCTTAGGGTCTGCTAATACTTTTCTCGATCTCCAGCCACCCGGTGTTCCTAGCATTGGTGAATTGGCCCTTGGCCCCTTCATATTTGGATCATCAAGCACACTGCTGAATGCAGACCACTACAAGGTTTATTTCAAAGGAATGCCTACTTGGAACGGGAAGGTATGAGGGTACGGAGATGTCAATTTCTCAGATTTTACACTCAACACTCGCTATAATTTCTTTCTTGTATGTAGGTCCTGAGAAGGCACGGAGATGTAATTGAGCGTACTTGTAGAGGGTATTACCGTGCACAGGGTCGAGCAGATGATACCATGAATCTGGGTGGTATCAAGGTCTCTTTTCACAACACTATTGCTAATCGTGCCAATGCATGTCGCCAATTCCTCTCCTGTAGTTTGCAAATTCATGTTCTATTACTTTACTTGCCAGGTTAGTTCACTTGAGATCGAGCGCATTTGCAATGCGGTTGATGATGATATCCTAGAGACTGCAGCCATTGGGGTGCCACCCGCTGGAGGTGGCCCCGAGAAGTTGGTAATTGTGGTCGTCTTCAAGGACGCAAACGAACCAAACCACAGTTTGAACAAATTGATGATTGCCTTCAACTCGGCTCTTCAAAAGAAACTGAACCCTCTTTTCAAGGTAATGCTACTGCTATTCTGATGGTTAGGGCATCCCCACCAGTGGTTTTTGAGAAAGCAAAGCTTAGGTGGAGGAGGGAGGGTGAGGAGAGAGAATAAAATGGTGTGTTGTAGGAAGCATTAGTTTTTGTCAGATCCAGTGGGGCCCATCGCAAAAAAAGAGAGTTGTCTCCTAGTGCACACCAGGCACGCCCAGCCGGGCGCATGCACTCCACGCGCCCGCTGGGTGCGTTAATCTATATATATATATATATATATATATATATATATATATATATATTTGCTTTTCAGATTTTGTTTTTATTTATTTATTTTGTTTTTTCCCTTCACTCTTATCTTCTCTTTCTTAGTCACACCTGTAAAAACTCCTCAAAAACTACAATTATTGGTGATGCTCTTATGCAACATGCAGGTTTCCAACATTGTAACACTCCCTTCCCTACCAAGAACTGCAACAAATAAAGTCATGCGTAGAGTTCTGAGGCAGCAATTTTCTGAGGCCAATAATGGTTTGTGAGTGTAGTTTTACAGTGGCAGTTGCCTGATTCATTTATGTGGCTGTTAATTTGTAGTTGTATTGTTATTCTGTTCTTACCCTTGGGCCTTGTAAAAGTAGTAGAGTACAGATTTTTTTTTTTTTTTTTTAAATTGGAAAACTGTAAACATTTGAAAATTAATCAAAGTGGGTTTATATGCTTGATTCAAATTAAATTGAAATTCAATAAAATGGTATCAAGTCAATTAGGTTGCAGGTTCAATTAGATTTTCGCTTTTAACATCAAAAAGTTAAAAAGGTGCTCTCCTAGGAGATTGTTTTTAGGAATATCCTAATACTAATTAGGATAAATTAATTATTACGGACTACTTAGGAAGAAAAATGTAATACTTAAGAAATGTGATACTTTTGAGGAAAAAAATTAATACTCATTATTTATGAGAAAAATTAGTACTAATAATGGATAGGTAAAAACTTGTCTAATCTTTGTCCGTAAGATGGGTCGGGTCAAGAAGAAATATAATACATATACGAGAAAGTGTAATAATACTTTTACATTTTGATTTAAAAGTATTACATTTTTCAACAAACATGGCCAACATTACTTATAGGGGGTGTTTGGTGCAGGTCATCTTAAATTACCTAAGTAATTGAGTCTGATATTAGGTGTCACTTACACAAGTCAAGGCAGTACAAGTAGTCAGCAAAGCAGTACAAGCAACAGTCTTCCTATTCTGTTATGTTAGTTATATGAGTTTGTTATAAGCAGTTTCAGAATAGCAATTTATTTCTTTTCTCTCCTTCTGTATATATACCTTCCATCTTCCTCTGTTAATCGATGATGAATACACTCTTTTTCCTTCTATCTTTCTTCAAGCAATTGGTCTTCCCTTAGTTGTTAATCTGCATCTCAGAAGTGCAACATGGTATCAGAGCTTTGAGAAGACAGTCTTGAAGCATATCTGAAATGGCAACGGCGTGGCCTTCGATTGGGGCAAGGACGACTCCGGCTGACAGTACGACAGGAGCTCCAGCAAGTGGGAGTTCGGCTCAATCCACTTCGATAACTGGACTGAATGCAACAGAGGTAACTTTCGACCCTCAATCTCAGCCGAACCCTTATTTTCTACATCCGAATGAGAATCCGGCATTAGTGCTGGTTTCTACGCCATTGGATGGTCCTAATTACCACCCATGGGCAAGGGCCATGACAATGGCATTGTCGTGCAAGAACAAGCTCAAATTTGTCGATGGATCTATCACCAAGCCATCAAGAGATGACTAGAAGTTTGATGCATGTGAGCGCTGTAATGATATGGTGGTCTCATGGATCGTTCGATCTCTTTCACCAACAATTGGGCGCAGTGTTCTTTGGATCGACACTGCATATGGAATATGGAGAGATCTCAAACGCAGATTCAGCCAGCAAGATCTTTTCAGAATCACAGAGATCAAGTGTGAGATATATCAGACAAAGCAAGGTGACAATTCTTTGAATGAGTACTTTACTCAAAAGAAACTGTTGTGGGACGAACTTCAGATTCTCAGGCCGTCTGTAGGATGTGAATGCATTACTAAATGCAATTGTGGAAAGAAAATTGATGAATTGAATGAGCAGACTGAAAAGGATAAGTTGTCCATTTTTCTCATTGGACTACATGACAGGTATACCGGCGCAAGAAATCAGATCATGTTAATGAGGCCTTTGCCGGATGTGTGTGATGCATACTCTATGATAGCACAGCAGGAGAGGCAATTTCACAGTGGTACCTCTGGAATTGCCAGCCAACTATATCAAACAGGAGAGGTTGGTACTACTGGAAATGTCCTGATGACTAGGACAGGCACTGGAAACCAACAAAGCTTCAAGAAATTTATAGGAGGTAACAAGAAGCCCATATGTACTTTTTGTGGTTTCACAGGGCACACAGAGGATAAATGTTATAAAAAACATGGGTATCCACCCGGTTGGAAACCAAGGTCAAGAAACAAAGGATCTGTAAACCATACTCAAGGGCCATTAGCAGCTCAGCAGTCTGATAAAGGTATATATTTCACACAAAATGATTTTAAGAAGTTTCTGGAGTTCATTCAGGTACAGAAAGCATGTGGAGAAAAGGGGTCCTTGAATACACCTCTTGATCAGTATCCTCATGAGGCACATGCCAACATCATCTCTGCCAACTTGCTGCCAGGAACTCAAACTGAAGATACATATCTTTCTCCTAATTCAACAGATTTCAGAAGTAATGAGTGGATATTAGATAGTGGTACAACTCATCATGTTGTGTGTAGTTTGAATCTGTTGACAAATCAAAGGAGGGTGCAAGATATGCATGTTAGCCTACCAAATGGACAGCAAGTAGCTATTACCTATATTGGATCTGTGTGCCTATCTGATGAGTTTATTCTATATGATATTTGATAATGTTATATTACCTTGTTTGGTCAAGTTATGAGATCACCTGGTAATGTTATATTACATTGTTTGGTGAGGTCACCTGGTAATGTTATATTACCTGAAAAGCTGATATGATGGTAATGTGATTACCCCCATTTTCTTAATTAATCTTATATTATCTTGAATTATTTCAACTTTGTCCTGGTTAACTACTAATAATAATAATAATAATAATAATAATAATAATAATAATAATAATAATGATGAAATAAATTTATGTTTATACAATCAAATATACATGTGTGTATATTTATATACGAAACATTTATTTTTTTCTTTTTACTATTTAAGCATTAATATATATTCATGCATATAAATAAATAAAATAAATACACACACATAACCAAACAAGGTAATATTATATTTCACAATCCAAACCAAACACATAAGGTAATCTTACATTTCCAAAATCACACATTATCTTCTATGTGTATTATGTTAAGAGTCTATGTGTATTCTATTAAGAGTTTATGTATATTTTGTTATGAGTTTATGCGTATTCTGTTATGAGTTTATGCATATTATGTATTATGTTAGATTATGTGTATTATGTTATGAGTTTATGTGTATTTTGTTAAGAGTTTATGTGTATTCTGTTATGAGTTTATGTACATTCGAAACAGGGGATTTAAAAAAAAAATAGTTAACGACAGAAACAAGAAATGAAATTTCTAAAAAAAACATATACAAAACGATGTCGTTTTGATCAGGGCGCACAATACATTATGTACTCTGATGCACGATATAATTTATCACATGAAGAAGGGTTGTTGAAAACAACTTAGTCAAATTGATTGAGCAGTTATTCAATAATAGTAATTTATTAGTTTTCTTGGTCTTTGTTGTCTTATGCAGCCCATGCTAACAAAACTTGGAAAAAAAAAAAAAAAAAGAAGTTAATAGTCACTATATGTAAAAAGATCGGTAATTAGGGACAATCCTAAGTTGGTTTTATAACCTCATAAATTATCTATGAACAACCTACTTTATTTATTTATCTCATTATATTATAATTCTTTATTATCTAAAATAATAAAACAAACTTCATCCAAATAGCATTCTTTTTTCTTAAAAGATAACTCCAAATAGCACTTTCAAATAATGCCTTTCGTTACACGTTAGTACAGACCAACTCTAAAAATAAAACAGTAATACAGCAAAATAAAGTATAAAAATGGCGAAGTACAAACCGTAAGCTCAGAGTCCCACGGCGTCTTCATCTCAGACGACCCTTCCCGGAAACAAATGGCTGATCACCGGAAATACAAAGGTTTGGACAAGATTACCGTCGCTGATATCGAATCTCTCGGCGTGTCATCCGAGCTTTCCCGCCAGCTACACAAAAAGCTCGCCGATATTGTGAGTGTTTACGGAGCTGCAACTCCCCAGACATGGCTGCGCATCTCCGGCGACCTGCTTACCCCAGAGCAACCTTTCTCGCTCCATCAGATGATGTACTATGGCTGCTACAAGGACTTCGGGCCCGACCCGCCTGTTTGGATCCCCGACCCGTGAGTTCGTTATCCCCTTTATTGAGTTCTCATTACGTGTAGATATTAGTACTTGTATGCGTATATATATAAATGTTTGTTAACTTTAAGAGTATATTTGGAATTCGTATTAATTTTGTGTGGTGCCCCAGGATTATAGTGATTTGTAAAGAGAAATTAAAGAAATAAAGTTTGATTGACAGAGAAATAGGAGAGTAAAAATGGATGGGTTTTCAACCCTTCTTCCCTCTTTATGTTGCAATCAGGTCAAAAATGGTGTTTGGTAAATGACTGTTAGATGATAGCTATTAGTTGATTGGGTTAGTAGGTTTGACTAGTTGATAGCATTAGCTGATGGTAGAAAAGTGTTTGGTAAATTAGCTGTTAGATGTTAGCAGATTACATACAAAATGATTTTCTCAAAAAACTGATAAAAAAAGTTACTTTGAGTAGCTTTTTGAATTTTAGTATTTTGGAACAATAAATTGTTACAAAAAGCTTATTAATCAAACACTCATATTGATTGTTTAACCAAGTCAAATTACTAATAGTGGTCAAATAAGCTAAAATTGGCTGATAGGCTAACTATTTTACCAAACAAGGCCAAAATATATTTGAGCCTGTCAGTTGTGGACAATTTAGGCTTATTCTTTGCTGGCTAGAGTTACAAGGTGAGATTACCCCTGCACCCTTGGTAGTGATTGTGGGTTCCCCTCATCAACCAAAAAAAATCAAAATAGGTTGGAAATGGAGGGTGGGTCAACCCGTATAACCCACTTTCGTGTATAGTATTTTTATTTTTTAGTACAAATTTCTTTTTTTTTTTTGTTTTTTTTTTTTTGTTAGACCAGAGGTGTCCTAAGCAGACCGTAGGAGGCACCTTTAAGCCCGTACCATACTCAAGACTAAAATTTGATATCATTTCTTTGAGGAACTTAAAATTTGAAGATTATTAAAAACTTGATATTATGAATCAAACAAACACGGTTGGATAATTAAGAGAGGCCGGAAGTTCAAAACCTCCTCTCTTATGGAACTTTACCCCTTAATTGGGCCGGCCCGATACGAACGGGATTAGTTTGAGTATGGTACAGGCTTAAAAGCCCCTCTTATACTTAGGGCCTACTCAGGACACCTTGTAGTCTAACAAAAAAAAAAAACTACTGTTGGATTGGTTCAGTCTTATGCAATAGTTTTATGGCCAACTAGTCCAAAGATGGCCAGTTGTATAAAAGTGACTTGCTCAGATGGGTTTAAAATGGACAGTTTGGACAAATTATCAAATTGATATCCATAATTGATAGTTTGATACACACAATATGTGCATTCTTGAGTGTAAATGAAAAACACATAAATTTGGTTTTGGGAATTGAGAAATGCAGGGAAAGTGTGAAATTAACCAACATAGGGAAGTTATTGGAGAGGCATGGGAAAGAGTTTTTGGGATCAAAGTATAAGGACCCCATATTGAGCTTTTCTGATTTTCAGAAATTTTCGGCCTCAAACCTTGAGGTTAGTTATTTGTTGTAATAGTAAATACGGAGTATATATTGTTAGTTGGTATACTGAGTTCTTTTACTTTTTTTTTTTTTTTTTTTGGGGGGGTGGGGGGGGGGGGGTTACTGTCAGGTCACGAGTAATCTTCTTTTGTTTTCTATCAGGCCTTCTGGAAAACTGCATTAGAAGAAATGAATGTTTCTTTCTCTGTTCCCCCGCAATGTATTTTGCGTGAGACTCCATCTCAACCGGGTGGTCAATGGCTTCCTGGAGCATACCTTAACCCTGCAAAAAATTGCTTGACATTGAATGGAAAGAGGAGTTTGAATGATACGGTTATTATATACCGAGATGAAGGAGATGATGAAACACCTGTTAAAAGGTTGACTCTTAAGGAGTTACAGTCTGCAGTCTGGTATGTTTATATTTCAAATTGTAATTGTATTATTTCTCGTTGTTTTAGTACCTTTTTTAGTGAGGTGAATCATGAATGGTTCCTTAATAGGGCAGTAGCACATGCTCTTGACACACTAGGCTTGGAGAAAGGATCTGCAGTTGCAATTGATATGCCAATGGATCCCACTTCCGTTGTGATCTACTTGGCTATTATTCTTGCTGGCTATGTAGTGGTGTCGGTTGCTGATAGTTTTGCACCAAAAGAGATATCAACAAGGCTCAAAATATCAAATGCAAAAGCAATTTTCACTCAGGTTCATCTCATCTGTCTTTATCGGGGCCCAAGTCTACTATTCCTTTTCCTAAATCCTAATCTTTGTAAACTATATGATTACGTATGATTTTGACCATACCCACTCTTATGATTACGTTACCAGGATTCCTTTTTCCGTGGTGGTAAATGGCTACCATTGTACAGGTGGGTGCTAACTTCTCCTTGTTCGTGCACTATATTAGTTATTCACTATGTTCATAACATTTATGTTAAAACTGCAGCAAAGTCATTGATGCTGAATCACCAATAGCAGTTGTAATTCCCAGTAGAAGCTCCAGGTCCACTGTGAAGTTGCGTGATGGTGACATTTCTTGGCATGTATTTTTAGAACGAGTAGAAAAGTCTAAGTAAGAAAATTTCTTCTCTGGGTTCCGCTCTGTGGTAGAATTTGATATTATGTTTGATCCAGTAGTTAGCTCTCTCTCCCAGAAATGTTCGCTTTTCATGTTAATTTCAGAGAATTTGAGTATGTTGGCATGGAACAACCTATTGAAGCCTTCACAAATATTCTCTTCTCCTCTGGCACAACAGGTACATTATAAGTGTAATTCATTGCCTATATGTTCTTGTCATTTCTTTGCCATGTTTGATTGATTTGCTAGAATTTTTCCTTAAATAACAATTTGAAAATGCTTAAATGCAACAGATGAGAAGTTTAATCATTTACTCACTCACCCTATGATCCAGGGGAGCCAAAGGCGGTTCCATGGACTGTTGCTACACCTTTCAAGGCAGCTGCTGATGGGTGGTCCAGCTTGGATATCCGCAAAGGTGATGTAGTAGCCTGGCCCACGAATCTTGGGTGGATGATGGGACCTTGGCTAATTTATGCTTCCCTGTTGAATGGTGCATCCATGGCCCTATATAATGGATCACCCCTTGGTTCTGGCTTTGCCAAGTTCATCCAGGTGAATCCATTCTTTCTTCCATCCTTAATCTTTTTCACCTGAGACTTTTCGTTGTCGATTTCTTGATTTAGATTGGACATACTGGAATTATTTGTATTTGAACTTTTATTATGAGTTAGTACCCAATTTAGTCCTCGACTATAGTGGTTTTTCTCGATTTAGTCCTAAACGTCTTTTTTTGTGCTTAATTAGGTCCTGGATTTTGATTATTTTACCTAATTGAGTCCTCGACTGTTAGAATCAATGATTAAATCGAGAAAAACCACTATCGTCGAGGAATAAATTGGGTAAAATCACTATAGTCGGGGACTAAATTGGGTAAATCACTTAACCACCACTATAGTCGAGGACTAAATTGTGTATTAATGGAGGGGAAATTACCAAGCTATCTTAACCGAGGACTCAATTAGGTAAAACTATCGAAGTCTAAGACCCAGTTAAGCACAAAAAAAGTCTAAGACTAAATTGAGAAAAACCACTATAGTCGAGGACTAAATTGGGTATTAACTCCCTAAAAAATATAGAACAATGGTTTCTTCTTAAGATATCATTGTGCATTTTACTTAATGTCTAAAATCTTCAAGTACCTTTTCTAGGATGCTAAAGTAACTATGCTCGGAGTTATACCAAGTATTGTAAGAACATGGAAAACTACAAATTGTACTGCATCTTATGATTGGTCAGCCATCCGGTATGTTTTGTGTTATATTGAGATTGTTTATTAACCTAGAACCCATATTACCTATGATTGATGTGTACCGTTTATTGTTTCTTTGTCTATCAATCCTTACTATGGAGTATTCTGATTTCTGAAATAACTTCCGCTACTGTTAAGCCTAGCATATTTATTTGGATCGTATTATGCAGTTGCTTTGCAACCACTGGCGAGGCATCTAATATGGATGAATGCCTATGGCTTATGGGGAGAGCTAAATACAAGCCTGTCATAGAGATTTGTGGCGGCACAGAAATCGGTGGTGGATTTATTTCTGGCTCACTTTTGCAGCCGCAATCTTTATCTGCTTTTAGCACTGCTTCTCTCGGCTGTAGGCTATTTATTCTCGGTGAAGATGGACGTCCTCTGGTAATAATACTTTCATTCTTGTATCTTAAATTATATTCAAGCTCTCAACTAAATCATGGTTCGTCAGTGCAATCCAATGCGTGCTTGCACCATATTCTTAGAAGACTTTTAACCCTAGAACATTAGCATTTTTTTCCTTTTATACCCTGCATTATTTGTTAATGATTTTTTTTTTTTCATTTGTAAAAAAATGCTAAAAATTTGAAAGAGGAATCCTAAAATAATTGTTTCCCAAATTTAATTTTCGCAATTTCAGCCATCAAATGTTCCCGGAATTGGTGAATTGGCCCTTGGGGCATACATGTTTGGGGCCTCAAGCTCACTACTAAATGCAGACCACTATGATGTCTACTTCAAAGGAATGCCTGCTTGGAATGGACAGGTGTGATATTTTTTTTGGGTGTAAATCACGACGTGATCCAGGTATTTCTCTGTCCGTTTAACGGTCCAAGTCTACCCGACTAATCCCCGTTCGCTCCGGGAGGCCATGAATTCTACTATTATACATTATACTACTAGTCTACTACATGAATTCTAAATTTCTAGTCTACCTTTTTTTTTTTTTTGGGTTAAATAGGTTCTAAGAAGGCATGGAGATGTATTTGAGCGAACTTCTAAAGGTTATTATCGTGCTCATGGCCGGGCTGATGACACTATGAATTTGGGTGGTGTCAAGGTCTACATCTACCCTCAAATTGTATTGTGCATGATTTTAAGTTGATTCTTAATTGAAGGATTTGTTCTGTTGTATTCTGTCTTTGCTAAAAGTTTAAGCTGATAGTTGAACTGATATCATTACAGTCTTCTTTTTTCTTTCTCCATCTTCCTTTCTTCTCGTATCTTTTTAAAAATGTGTTCTCTATTTGAATTGTTGAGAGACTTTTTTCGTGTTCACCAGGTAAGTTCAGTCGAGATTGAGCGTGTGTGTAACTCAATCGACGATGTCAACATTCTCGAGACAGCAGCCGTTGCGGTGCCACCACGGGGAGGTGGACCAGACATGCTAGCGATTGCAGTTGTGTTCAAAGATTCAGATGGCTCAAACTATGACTTGAACTCTCTGAGAATCTCTTTCAACTTGGCTCTTCAGAAGGAATTGAATCCTCTGTTCAAGGTACAGTATACTCTGCCCAAGCCAGCAGAACTGAAAGATGTGTTTCATCTCAACTAAAAATCAAAATTATCATTTAGATTGTATATTTATGTTTATATTTATATGCTCAACACACGCCACTCGTGTCCGGTGTCCCATTACCTTTGACATGGGATTGACTCCGATACTAAATTGAAACATATGTGTATCTCAACTAAAAGTTTAAACTGATAGTTGGATTACACATTTATGTTTATATATTGTTGCTCAACAAGCACTGCTTTTTATAAACTTCTCCGTTTTATCTTATTAGCTCGTAATAAAACTTTTGGCAGGTTTCGAAAGTTGTAGCGGTCCCCGCTCTCCCAAGAACAGCAACAAATAAAGTCATGAGAAGGCTTCTGCGGCAGCAGTTTTCTCATATCAGTTCTAATCTGTAATATATTGATTCTAAAAGGGCATTTGGTACTCAAGAAAGTTAATTTAAAAGGTGGAAAAAGGCTATTCATCTATCTTTTTTCCTCTCTTTTTTTGGTTTAATTTTTATACTTGCTCCACCCAGGGGTGATGGTTGGAAAGCCTGTTATGGATGATTTCAACTATGTTATTGATGAAAGCATGGAAAGCAGGGGTGGGTAGGGTTGCAAGCTAGACGAATTATCCATTGCGTTATTTATTGAGAAGATTGTAGATTGAATAGACCAAAATGCCATCATGCTTAATCATTAAAATAGATTTGTTAAGGGATAAAAAAATGGTTGTCACAATAATGTTAGGCCAACGGGAAATGTTTTGAAAAAAAAGATCGGGACTTAAAGTGAGATGACACTTACAAATTTATGACCAAAAAAAAAAAAAAGAATTAACTCTTATAACAAAAATGAGTTGAAACGATAGTAGTTAGGCTAAATAGACCGAAATGACCTCATGTTTAACATCATTTAAACAAACGGAGAATAAAAAATTATTATGCATGCCACAATAATGCTAGGACCTATGAGCGGGGGCGGACCCAGCATGGGGGCAGCTGTCCCCCCTCACTCCACCCCACCCCATATATAATCCTTGTATGTATATATGTATATATAGTACAAGTTTTAGTATAAGTATAATAAAATAGATAAAAGTTAACAAAAGATGATTAGATCAGGTGGTTTGGGTAGGTAGCAAAGTATTGATGTTATATTTTTTATGACAAATATTTCGTATTAATTAATTCTGAGATTTACACACATATATATAACTTTATTTTATATTAATAATGAGATGTGTTTATAATTTTTATGACTTTTATACTTCGTATTAATTAATTGTGAGATTTACACACATATATATAACTTCACACACACACACACACACACACACACACACACACACACACACACACACACACATATATATATATATATATATATATATATATATATATATATATATATAAAACTTTCTTTTATATTAATAATGAGATTTTTTTATAATGTATTTTTTATTCGAATTATTTTATCAAATTAATTATGTTTCATATTTTGTTATGAATATTTTTTATAAAGTTTTGATGTGTTTTATTTTCCGTCCACATCCAACAATATTTATGACTATACTTTTAAGTGTTTTATTTTTTATCAAACTATCTCTTTTGTTTTAATGCGTTTCGCTCCAACTGAAAAAAATTTCTAGGTCTGTCACTGTCTATGAGGAATATTTTTTTTAAAAAAGGTTAAAATTAGAAATCTAAAGACGACAAAAAAAATAACTCTTTTGAAATAACGCAATATTTTCGTACTATTTTATGTATTTGTAATAGTTTATTAAAATTATTTATAATTTTTTTTTTTTTTTTTTTGAAAGTTACTGGCTCTATTACATTGTAGTATCTGTTCATATACTTTCTCAACCTACTGAAACACAAAGAACCAATAACGCCTCCACTGAGGCTCGAACTTATAATCTTCCAAATGGAAGTCCAACCCGGATACCATTGGACCACATAGTCCTGGTAAATTATTTATAATTTAATTTTTAAAAAATAATTATTTTAGTTTTAGTGAATAAAACATGTTTTCAAAAAAATAAAAATAAAACATGTATTCAAAAACTGAATTGAAAGTTGTATAAAATGAATTTCAGTGTAAGTAATCAACTAATCACTATATATTGTGCAACGAACACCGTACTGCTATGTAAAGTAAAGTGTGTATAGTAGCCAACTACATACACACTCTTATATATCCTCCTCTCAGTCTCCAGGCCACCGACCAGCTAGGTTTTGTTGGCTAGTGGCTATCTTATCTTTTGATAATAATCTCTATTCTAATCATTAATTCATTCCTTGCTAATTTTTCCTATGATATGATCAGCATACAAGAGAGACACAAATTAAATGGCTTACGCGTCTGTAACTTCAATTTGTAAGATTTTCCCTAATAATATATATTATATATTATATATTAGGGCCTTAATTAAGTGGTGCAAGTTGACTAGGCTTATTAAGTGGTGTGGTTGGACTTAATAACTAGTAGTTGTTAGTCAACCAAACTCTGTGCCTAATATAATCCTGTATTGATGGGATACAGGAGGGTTGTTGTTAGCACATTCAGTTACGGTACTCAGACCGCTCAGTAGACACCAATACACCATCTAGGGTTCTGAGTCAGGTCTGAGGCAAAACATAGCTGACGGTCTACCGTTAAGAGGCAACACAACAGGAACATCAACTATGGCTGGAGATCTACATAGCTACGCTTCCGCTATCATACGAGGTCAGGTTTTTCGTATACTATGGTTTATTACAGTTAGACTATTGTATATCTAACATTTGGTATCAAGAGCCTTTATCAATCTCTGCCTGGTTGATTGTTTTGCCTAAAAACAATATTAATTTTTCATATACATCAAGATTTCGTATATGATTTTGGACTGTTGAAATTTAATTTCAGCATTAATAAGTACGATTTTAATTTCTTTTGGATTATGAAATTATCTATCGTGATTGTTGGAACTTACCATGACCGTATTTTGGCCGGAAAAATGGAGTGCGATTTATTCTCCGATTTCGAGTCTCCGATTTGCGTTTCGAGGCGACTCCAATTTGTGTTGCACGTTGCGATGCAGTTGTTTCGCTGTTGCTGTTCTGTTTTTTTCTCGGCACCGCATTGAAGGAGGTAACTCAGGTAAATTTGCACTTGTTTGAGAAAGGAGAAAAGGGAATGGGTAGGGCTTAGCCCCAAACCCGAATGCTCATATAATTATTAATATAGTATTTGGGCATGCTTAATTTTCCTTCCATAATCTCCTTATTTCATTTGGATTTTTGGTTTATTTTCAAATGAATTTTCTCTAACTTATTGATTATTAAATTATCATTCAATTTAATGCAAATACTAAATTTTAATTTGCTATTTGAATTTTAATTTAATATTAAGGTGCATGCTAAATTGTCTGAATAATTACAATTTATTTAAGATATATGGGTTAATAATATATTAATATGCAAATCCAAGAATGTTACGTATATTTATAAATTATTATTATAATTATACATTCATAAAAGCATGTATTAAAGTTGGATTTAGCATATTATTAACTCATAAATTCATTATTAATTATCACTCAATTTTGGATCCTTAGCCAAATTTTAGGCATTATGACCTACTAAATCAGCTTGTTTGGTTTCCCCTTAATTTTGAGCACATTTTAGTTTTATGTGTCTCTGGGACTTTAGAACTTATTTTGAACAAGCTATTTGGGACCTATCTTGGGTCATTAAAGCATGGATTCCACCTTTTTGATTGATATTTTAATGATAATTATAGCTCCTTATAACATGTTTATTAAGTTTTAATTATTACTAACTACCATATTTTGGTATTTATCGTTGGTAATAATATTAAGTTTTGGGTCTATTTCAGTACTTAGACCATTTTTATTCATGTTATAATTCACTTGGGTCATTGAGGTTTATGTGCCTAATTTGAGTGATTAAGTGCTATAATTATTATTTTGGCCTGTTTAGAGACATTAAGGATTTAATTGTTATTTTGGCCATTAAGAACTATAACTATTGTTTAAGTTGATTAATTTTTTAATCTATCAATAGTTTCAGGGCCTTAATAATAATATTAAGTCTTTAATTTTATGGCAAAAACAATATAGTTGGTATATTGTTTGTTTAATGGTAATTTGGTTATTACCTTAACTACAGTCTCCCTAAGTATCATAATAGTCATGGTTAATTATTATGTGATAAATTGAGATTAGTATTTGGCATCCCTTAATTACAGTTTTGCCATTTATTAAGTTAAAATTCGGCATTATTAATTACTGTTATTAAGTTTAGGGACTAATCTTATTTTATTACCTTTCATAATAATTATCATTTCATGGTAATCTGCTATATTTGGTACATTGGCATGATTACCACTTGATTTTACATGACTATTAATGTTGGTAATTAAGTCCTACCAATAAATCTTTTAACGTAACATTGGACGCTGCATCGAGTTTATTGACACCGATAGTGAAGATTGGGAGAATTCTGGAGTTTTTTCTTCTCTTGTGGATCATCATCGTTGTTAGCGCAATGGAGAGATGTGGTTTGCATCATTAAGGTTAGCCATTAATTATCTTTTACAGTTATTATTGATAATTAGTGCTACAGTTACAGTTAACCGCTAATTTAGACTAGTCGCATATTTTATCTTTAGGAAAATGGAAACATTAAAAGGTGCATTACCATACTTTGATTTGTCATTATTATTAATGTTAATAGTGATTATAATGTTACTTATTGCTATTAATAATTAATTAATGATGACATTAATATTGTTATGGTATTCAGTTATGCACCTTGAACTGTTTCCAAATAAATTTATGTGACAATATTCCAGTTCAGAAAATAATTTTCTGGACATTAATATTTTTCGGACTTCAAATTTTATTAAGTTTTCAAAATTTCCGAAAACGTTCATAAAGGTTAGCGGTTTTAACCATTGTTTTTCCATATTTAGTCTCCTACATAATGTGATAATATTATTATGGCTATTTATTGTTATTTTTGATTATTTTCAATTTTGCCATTAATAATAATAATATTATCAACTGGGTTATGGAGAGTGATTTTGAATCAATTTAGTAATCTTGGAAAAATATTTTTTCTAGGCAATTGACTTTTGCCATTAATTCCATAATTCATTTAGTTTTTTGAATTATGATTGCCCATATTTGGTTAAGTATGAATAAATGAATATTTTGTTTAAATTCATATTCGTTAGTTGGTTCATACTCCTTAGATTGTTTTATGCATTCGATCACATTAAGTGCATAATATTAAGTTTAATTATGCAATTAGGGTTTGTGAGATTTTGCTTTACAAATGATAGCATATCCTTTTGGTTTGATGTTGTTTGAAATTGTAAATTCAGTTATTTCTCATGAATTTGATCTTTATGCATTAAAACATTCTCCCATGGGTTTACAGTTTAAAAAAATTTTAAAGTATATATTCAATACATTATTATTCAAAATGTTGGGTCTCTTTTGGTTTGGACTCATCGGTGTTTGAATATTAAGTTTATACTTTAAAATCTCATATTGTAAATTGCTTTAAGTTATGCAATTTCTTTGGAGTATATGAGTTTAATGTTTAATTTTATGCATATTTGTCCTAAGCATAATATTATGTTTTAAATTATGCAATTTTATTATGCCTTTAGCAATGCATACTTAGATGGAATTATATTAGTTCCTATTTAAGTTGGACTTATGCATAAACTTTAGTTGCGGTAGTGCCTGAATTTAAGCACGTTTAGTCCGCTAATTTAATTCACCATTTAAGCTTTAATCATAGGTGAACCATACAGTTTTTGGTGTGTACCCTACAGTTTTAGGTTCATACCCCCAAACAGTTATACATTAAGTATATATGAATCGGGGAGGCATACTAGTTTTAATGGCCATGAGTTAAGGACATCTTGTGTCACTAGTCTCCTTAAATTGATACTCTATTTAAGGAATTGGTTTTCAGTGAGACTTAGTCTCTAACCACCTTTCCTCGGAGTATATTCAGATTTTCCCATCACAATTTGGTATAATCTGTTTGTCAAATTTTTAAGTATTCATTGCCAATGTGATTTTATTTCGGTTTATTAAAGAATAGCCAAAGCATCTTTAATTTACTGAAATATCTTGAGCTTTCAATCTTGGTTAATTAAGGAAATGCTACAGCATATTCAGCTACCTAAGATTATTAAGTTTTAATCACATAAAGTTTAGGCAAGAATTTGATAATTGTCTAGTGATCTTATAATTTTAATTTGGTTTTGGAGTAGCCACAGCATCCTTAATCTGTTAAAATTATATATTAAGCGGTTTATTTTGATCACATAAAGTTTTGGACATATCATTTGTGATTAATTGTATGTAATATGATGAAATTTAGCCCACAGGCAATTTCGTTATATTTGTATAATTAATCAGGATGAAATACTGGACTACGGTCATAATTTCGCCCACAGGCAATTATGTATCGGAATGTAGTTTAGTAGTTTTATCAGTAACGATAGAAATAAATCAATTTATTTACTTTATGGTTATTTGTAAATAATTTCCAATTCTATCATGAAGTTTAATTTTATGATGTAAACTTTAGATCATATTTCTAATTTGCCCACAGGGATTAAGAAAAGGAACATGATCTCTTAAGTTTTTTATCATAATGATAGCAATGAATCTTATTGACTAAAACTTTAGCCTACAGGCAAGTTTTATGTCATTTGATTCTTCAACTCATTTGATAATGGTTTCATCATAAATAACATTTTTCAGTTGGATCTAATTGAGTAAAACTTTAGCCCACAGGCAAGTTTTATGTCACTAGATTCTTCTGGCTCTTTAGTAATTGTGAAAAATATTATCATAAGGGTTTCTTAATTGGATTTAATAGAATTAAAACTTTAGCCCAAAGGCAAGTTTTATGTCAATAAATCCCACCACCCATTATATGATAATTTTATCACAATTTCTTAGAGTTATAAATCCAGTTCAATTATAATTCTAAGTTTCATGATTTGCATAGGCAAAACATGTATTCAGTCACTTCCCAAAATTTAGTCACTTCTATTAATTAATCCACGAATCTTGCTCGGTTCTTCAGACTAACTGTAGTAAGTTACGTGATTTGACATACCTCTTGGATTCCAATAATGATAAAATGTATCTTTTGAGCCAAATTCTATCTTGGTTTTGAAAGATGTATTTTGTTTATTTTAGTATGTCCAACTATGGTGGGGAAATATATCTTCATTATTTAGTTGGACTTTAATTGGAACCAAAAATTGATTATTTAGTATGTCCAACTAATGGTGGGGAATTATGTTTTCATTTGTTAGTTGGTCAATAAATCAATTATGAGTATGTATATTATTAAGTTCATTTATTAATTTCGCTGAAGAATATTTTAGTCAGTGGGAGTGATCATTTAGGAAAAGATCATTAAGATACTCCACTAAAGTTTTTGGATTTAATTATTGTATTCATACATTCCAAATTGGGTTGTATGTTAAACAATAAGTCCAAAATATTCCACAAGTATTAATCTTGTATTTGTTTATATAAATTCATAAGTTCAAATTATTGAACATTTGGTTGTACAACATATTTATGAAAATGTTGCAACAATATTAAGGAATTTATTAGAACAAAAGCATTTAACTTGTGGTGCACTGTAATTTAATAAATTCTTCGGTGATTAATAGAGTCTTTAGTTTCTTCAAAATTGATCCTGGACCATTTTGAGTTGTAAGGCTCAAAACAATTTTGTGGGGCATATAAGTAAAACTCATTATGTTCAGTTCATTTAAAATGGACATTGAAGTTATTTGGGAAGTTATGGTGTATGATTAAGATTCCAAATTTATGGACTTAGACGTTTGGTTTATTGTCTAAGTTATTGGAATGCTTCTGTGACTTGACTATCTTTTGGCTATTTTTGATGAGTGGGAGTGACAGACGTGTCAACTCCAAGCTCTTAGCTGTTAGAGATAGTACTTAAAGTTAACTTATATAAAGAAGTCATGGAATATAGTTAGCATTATGCTAACATTAAGAGATCTCTACTTAAGGCATGCTTATAAAGTTTTAGAGATCATACAGTGTACTCTTTTGTACAATTTGGATGCGTTTTCTCCTTCAGTTGTGCACATAATGTATTTTGAGAAACATCCCTTAAGGTACCGAGAATAAACATAGGGTTTGTTCATTAAGGACCTAAGTTGGAGAATTAAAATGCATGTGACCATAATGGATACTACTCTGATTAAATAGATGACATATCACTATGATTCGTGTGTTTTGTTCTTTGATGAAGGTTGTGCTAGTACTTGCACCAAGTGGGAGAATGTAAGATTTTCCCTAATAATATATATTATATATTATATATTAGGGCCTTAATTAAGTGGTGCAAGTTGACTAGGCTTATTAAGTGGTGTGGTTGGACTTAATAACTAGTAGTTGTTAGTCAACCAAACTCTGTGCCTAATATAATCCTGTATTGATGGGATACAGGATGGTTGTTGTTAGCACATTCAGTTACGGTACTCAGACCGCTCAGTAGACACCAATACATCATCTAGGGGTCTGAGTCAGGTCTGAGGCAAAACATAGCTGACGGTCTACCGTTAAGAGGCAACACAACAGGAACATCAACTATGGCTGGAGATCTACATGGCTACGCTTCCGCTATCATACGAGGTCAGGTTTCTCGTATACTATGGTTTATTACAGTTAGACTATTGTATATCTAACACAATTTGCTTATGAGAACTCTATCCATCTGATAAGTATGGGTTACTGTATCTCAAGAGTATAACTTAGTGTGGAGTAAATGTTCTTATGTCTTATTAGTTGCGTTATGGCAGCATCAAGCTATGAACTCCCAAAGAAAAATTAGCAGAATGTCTACATAAACATTTGAAGGAGCAGAGGTATTTGATAGTGATAAATGATACATATATATATATATATATATATATATATATATATATATATATATATATATATATATATACAATATATGGAGCACTAGTACTTAATTGGGATAGCATGCAAAGATGCTTTCCGGATGATAATAATGGAAGTCGTATATTATTGACTTCTTGGCTCAGAGAGATGGCTGGATATGCAAGCTCAGGTAACTCTCCCCTTAACATGTGTCTCTTAGATGCGGTTGAAAGTTGGAATCTTTACTGAAAAGTATTTGCTAAAACGGAATTCCCTTTTGTTTTTGAGCAAATTGGTAGAGACATAGTGAATAAATGTGAAGGATTACCGCTAACTATTATTGTAATAGATGGTCTTCTCTCCAGGCCAATATGGAGAAGGAGGAAGAGTGGATGAATGTTGCAAAAAATGTGAGTAGATCACTGATTGGTAATTCTAATATGATGTATGTTTAGTTACAACCAATTACAGCACCACTTGAAACCTTGTTTTCTATATTTTTGTGTTTTTTTTAGAAGATAGACTATGATCGAGATTCTTGTGAAAAAGTTGGTTAGTTTGTGGGTTGCAGGTTTTGAGGATATTAAAGCATAAAAATATGAAGGAAGTAGCTATGGAATGCTAGAAAGATCTGATCTTGTTGATAGAGGTCTTGTTATAGTTAACAAACAGAGTTACAATGAAAAATTGAAGAGATTAAAGATACATGATCTGTTACGAGATTTGTGCTTGACAAAATCTAGACATGAAAATCTCTTGCATGTCATTGAAGATGAAGAACTTCCATTTTACAAAAAGATATCACAATGATGTCCTGTTTAACCTTATCGTTGGATAAGTGATACATCAGGATGCTTGAATGATCAAATTTGGTCTAATTGCTCTCACAAATTAAATCACATTCCTTACACTCTACTCGTGTTAACTTTGAGAGGTATGTAGATGTGGAACATCGATTTTCACACTTCAAACTACTAAGAGTAGTAGACATGGAATATCTATATTCCAATGGAGATGGGGTATTAAATATGGTGCCAAATATTGTCCATTTGAGATACTTTGCTTTGAGCTATCTACCTGCAGGAGGTTACTCTAATTTTGATGCAAAGCTCTTTGAGCATTGGAATATGCATGCAAAGCTTTATTGTTCATAGAAATGATGTTGAGTTGAATTCCTCTCAAGCATTTGGAATTTGGAAAATATCACTATTAAGGAATTTTTGTGTTGAACGAATTTTTTCATTAGAAGCTCCATTTGTTGTTTATAGAAACTTAGAGAATGTGTCTTGGTTGGATCCTAAGATTTGTACAAAGGATTTGTTTACAAAGATTCCTAATTTTTTTGGGATTGACGATAAATACTGTAGAACAATTCCATATTATAATTTTTTTTAATAGTTTTGCGCAACTAGGCCAGCTTGAGAAACTAAGCATCCGTTCGTGGCCTCTCAAACTTATTCTATGCGACATCCTATGGACAACTAGTTTTCTATCAAATCTTAAGAATCTAAACTTACTCAGGAGTTAGGACTGCTCTACGATAGAGTGATATGAGGTTTATTGGTATGTTCTCATATATATTTAGAGGTTTTGAAATTGATAAGTGCATGCAAAAGCGAAAAATGGGAGCCATATGAGGGAGGGTCCCGTCGATTGAAAGGGTTGGTAATTGGAAACACAAATCTCAAATATTGGAATACCATATGTAACCATTTTCCTATACTCTAATGTTTAGAGTTACGTAAATGTGATCTTTTGTGATAGATCCCTAGTGATTTTGCAAGTATCAACACACTAGCATTGATTCAGTTAAACAAATGTTGGGATTCCCTTCTAGCTTCTGCAAAGAGGATTCAAGATGAGCAACGCAGTTATGGAAATGATGCCCTCCCTGGCCTCTATTTTACTTGACATTTCAAGCTACTTGAATATCTGCAAGGAATAATGATCTATTTTCTCTCCTTTGATCTCATATATATATATATATATATATATATATATATATATATATATATATATATATATATATATATATATATATATATAAAAGAAAGTTCAAATGCGGCGGTGCGACGGAATTTTAGAATACACCAACAGTGTTAACAATATGCACCAACAGTGTAAGGAAACACACCACAATGAAATGCAATAAAACATCAAAAATTACACAACAGACCCAAAAAAATACACCATATAACTCACCACCCCCAATGGTGTATTTCTGAACAGTGTATGGTGTTTTTACTCACACCTAATGGTGTGTGTTTGGTGATGCGTACCTAATTTTCCTCTGTTTTTTGTGGTGTATTTTTCTAACGTTGGTGTATATTTGTTGAACTATTGGTGATGCCGCACCGTAAGACACTGCCGCACCTGAACTCGTCTATATATATATATATATATATGACTGTTGAACGTGTCTTAACCTTTTTTTTTTTAAAAAAAAAATTCAATTTATTGTTTACAGATTAAAAGAGTAAACAACGTAAAGTCTACGTAGATAGTGATGAGGAGGAAGAATGATGGAATGAAAAAGGGCAGGTATGTTGTATGTGCACTCAACTGTTTATTATTTGGGTGTTTTTGTCTCAAAGAAAAATCAAGCTTAGATTGCTTTAATTTTCATTTTTTTTGGTGAATATATAAAGGAGAAATTGTTCGAAGACAAATTTTGAAGGTGCATAGTGGATGCTTTGAAGGATTATTAGGCAGCAATAATAATGTAGGGTGTTGCAAATCATACTATTATAAATTTATTTTGGTGAGCTGAAATGATTTTTGTATGGAAATATGATGGATAATGATCCATGCAGCTGAATTTCTTCATCTCAAGTCTCAACTGTTTTCTTTAGTCAAGTGAAGTTATACAGATTTTGCATATGGCCATGAGGATTATGCTGTAAATGTATACAACGTAACTCTTTTTATATTTTTAATATAAAATCTTATCGTTTTGATTAAAAGGAAAAGTCACAGCTAAATATCTTAAAGAAAAATATTATGTGTATTCTTATTTTCCACTTATAAATTTTACTTCACTTTTAAATTTTTAATGCAAATACTTTTTTTTAGAAACTCACATGATGAAAATAGTCTATTATTATTTGTCACATCAAGAGATAAAATTTAGGGTGTGTTTGGTTCGCACATAGGAATCGGAATTGGAATGGGTATCAAATACTTGGTAATGGTAATGGATTTTGGTGAAAGTATTTAACATGTTTGGTAGTAGGGTGGAATGGGAATGGTTACTAATAGTAGTGCTTGAAAATGAATAAGGGAATGAAACCCTTATTGTATTTGGGTATGGGTTTTTCAATTGATGGGGTATTCGAAACCCATAGTAGTGTTCTAAAAACCTATCAACCAAACAACAACAATCACTTTCATACTCATTCCTATGTGCAAAACCCACCAACCAAACACACCCTAATGAGTAGAATTTGAGAATATACATACTAAAACTTATATATTACACACAACACTATTTTTGGTAAAACTAAAGTTAGGTAGTTTAGTAGTAGTTTTTTTTTTTTAAATAATAATAATTTGGCAAAGCTTTCATGAGTTTTGATATCAATTACAATAAGAAAACACATTCGATAATATTTATGAAGAGGTCACTTAAGCCATAGGTGGGCGTTTGGTCTAGTGGTATGATTTTTGTTTTCGGTGCGAGAGGTCCCGAGTTTGTTTCTTGGAACGCCTCGTTTTCCTTCGCGTTTTAAGCTTTGGATAGTACTCCAATTTTAATACGGAATAATATTTAAAGAGCTCGATTAGAAAACAGATGGGCGTTTGGTCTAGTGGTATGATTCTCGCTTTGGGTGCGAGAGGTCCCGAGTTCGATTCTCGGAACGCCCCGTTTTACCTTAGCGTTTTAAGCTTTGGATAGTACTCCAATTTTAATAGAATAATATTTAAAAAGCTCGTTTCGGAAACAGAAGGGCGTTTGGTCTAGTGGTATGATTCTCGCTTTGGGTGCGAGAGGTCCCGAGTTCGATTCTCGGAACGCCCCCTTTTTCCTTTGCTGTCTAAGCTTTGGATAGTACTCCAGTTCGGCAGTTTGTTTATGATTCTATGTGCACTAAATTTTTGGGTAGAATATTTATCTGATTAACTGAAATTGTGGATTCATTCACAATTATTAGTCTAGTCTAGTTTTATAATTAACAAACAAGCTAAATATAAATTACTCCGTACATAATAATATCTTAATCAGTAACCACAGAAGTTTAAGAACAATCCAGTTTTTTTTTTTTTTTTTTTTTTTTTTTTTTTTTACAATTTTTTTATTTATTAAATCACAACTATTTAATTTCTAGTGGTTATTAAAATATAAAGTTATTGAGTTTTTAAATCTAAGTGAATTGTAAATTGATAGTTTTTAAGTGTTTAATTAAAAATTTCACAACTTTATTAAACTTGATGTTGTTTGTATGTAGTAGTCTGCCGTTAAAAAAATGGAAACAAAAAAACATTTTACAAGTATAAATATATAAAATAAAAATAAAAACAAAAACATACAAATATTTACGAATGTTATGAAACATGTAAATTTTGACAGTGATAGATAGAAAGTTTGTTTTGTTTAGATATTTAAGAAGAAAACATTTGTAGAGAAAATTCAATAGCCTGCAGTTAAATAAATAGAAAAGTATATTTTACAAGTATAAATATAAAAAATCAAAATCAAAACATACAAGTATGTTATGAAACATGTAGTAAATTTTGGCATAGATCAAAAGTTTGCTTTGTTTAGATATCTTGGGATAAAAAATTTGTAGAGAAAATTTAGAAGCTTGTGATCTGAATAATATATTCCAACTATTTATAATTGAGAACAAAAAGCTTACAAAAGTCAAAATTTAGCAAACTTTAAAAAAAAATCTTTTTAAAAGTTTGAATCAAATGTCACTAGACTTTTAAAAATTATTTAAAAATTTAAATCGAATACCGTCATATTTTTAAAGTCTACAAATCCAGATTGAATGCACCCCTTAAATTTACAAGGGTGTCAAGTCATTACAATTCTAAATTGAGTTAATTAAGAAAAACGATCGGAGGACTAAATTGGATATTAACTTATTCTAAATTGAATACATCCTTATAAAATCTATCGTTTTAAAAGTTTACAAAAGTTATGATTGAATTCATCCTCGTAAAAGTAAATACTAGATTGCAAAGGGCTCATCGCAAAATGAAAGAATAATTGACGTTTCACTCATTGGTTCAACATCATCACAACATGATCTAGAGTGTGAGAATTGTTATGATCAGTGCTTACCACTACCCCTAAAGCTATAACCATTAGGGAAGATGTAACTTTATTTTCTTATACTACCACATTTTCGAGAGGCATGATGTTGGACTTAGTCCTTCAGGCCTATGCCCAACAATCCCTTTAACCACTTGGTGTTAGACTTGGCGCTTCACCAGCTTCCGCTTAACAATTTCTCCCCCAATCCAAGCACTTACCAATCTTAATTGAACAGTTTATTCTTGATGGTACTCAAACCTGTGACCTAACTCTGATACCACTTGTTAGGATTAATGAGAACAATAATTAATAACAATGACAGAAAATAAAGAAGATAATATTTACATGATTTGGCAAAGTGCCTACATCTACGAAGCAAAACTGTTCTTTTATTAATTGTGATGGTGATGATAAAACATCTAGGGTTACAAACATCATATTTATATGCAATACTAAATATGTACATGTACAAAAAAAAAAGCCCATGTACTATATCGTTGCCCCATGCCTTTGTCAACATGTCTACTGCATTCCAAGGTTTAGATATCTACTTATTGACTTGGCTAACAGTATGAGCCAAATCACGTCGAGATGGTCGGATGTAAGTCATGTGACAAGGAGTTCAGAGTGATAATGGACAAGCTCAGGCAACAATCTGCTAAACGGCTACAAGTTGTATCAATAGTTGGCATGTGAGGAATAAGCAAAACCACTTTAACTCAGAAAATCTATAAGAATTTATCAATTACTTCTCATTTTTACAAGTGAGCATGTGTTACTGTATCTCAAAAGTATAATGTGAGGTAAATTCCTAGATACCTAATTGTTTGTGTTAATGCATCAACTAGTGGTGAACAATGCAACGATCAAGTCCAATTAGCAAAAATTATGCGCAAACACTTGAAGGATTATACATATTAATGGTGATAGATGATAACTCTAATGTTTTGGACATTCTGTGAAGATGCTCTGCAGATGATAATAATGGAAGTTGTATACTATTGACTTCTCGACTCAAAGAGGTGGTAAAATATGCTAGCTTAAGTAACTCTTCTATATCAAGGGTGAGCTAAGGAAAACGTTTTCCATGAACTAAACAGAAAAAAATTCAATTTTTCTGAAATTTAAAGAATTTTTTTTCGTTGGGATTGGGCATAAAAGGAAATACGAATAAGTTGAGGGAGTTGGTAACGGGCATCAGTGTAAATACACAAGGGACAACTGAGTCGCACTGTACCCTCTGCGCAATATAGCAATTATCAGTTCATTGGTAGGGACGATATACCATACAAAAGCTCAGCAGCGTTGCTTCTCATCCTCTTCTCGGCTAGTCGCCTACCGGTACCGCCAAGCCCCGTTTGGGGAGACACGGTATACTATCCTCTCTCTCTCTCCCTCTCTCTTTCTCAATTGACTCGAATTTAGGGTTTTTACTGGTAAAATCACTTATAATCGCAGAGGAGAATTCTCATGGCGGCAACTCTACTCTCCAAGCCTACGCTTTCCTCTATCTTCCTCGGCCAGCAATTGTAAGTTCACGCCTTTTCACCTATTTCAAAAGCTTCAAATTTCTGTATTCTTAATTCTCCTTCCCTTCTTATTGCAGATGGAATAGAGGAAATTCGAAGAGTTCCCCGCAGTGTGGGTGGATTCCCTCGAAGAGGTCTCAGTCGCGTGGGTTGAGCCTCATGGTCCCGAGGTGTGCGGTCGATACAGCTTTTGGAGGTAACAAACTTTTATCCGCTTCTTAAAAGCAAGTTTCATTTTTGTTTTCTTTTCTACCTTCAGCTTTTTTTTTTTTTTTTTTTTTTTTTTTAAGAATAATTTAGTTTAAATTATGCTCAATATTTAGTTGATGAATTAAAAATTACAACGAAAAGCGAAAAGGAGGATGGACAACATGAGGAAATGCCTCTTTATAGTTATAGTTCTGAAGATGTTTGGTTGAAGTAATAGGGCAACATGAGGAAACAAGGGGTGCTGGGGGATTGATTGGTTTCTCTTTGTGGTTAATGAAGAAATGCACTTGCAATACATTGACAAAAGGCAGCAGATGAAAGTTAGGAAGAGTTTACTTTCATTTGCCAGAATTCCTGTTAGCTTATATTTCAAGCATCATTCGCAGAATTAAGGAATGCAATTAACTGGGTATCTATGTAATGTTTGGTTTACTTGGTCAATAATTGGTTGAGCAGAAAGTTTGGCTATTCTTCTTGCTACTTTTCTAGTATTCCTCTTCAGCTTTAGCTGTTATGCACCACTGGAAATTAAGTGTCAAGTTATTTTCCCTATAAGCATTGATTGCCTTACTTCTATCACGACTTTTGTACTTTCCAGGATTACTGAAGAGGAAAACCCCAAAAGTTAAATGGAAGCTATATGAAAATTCTGATACTAAGATATATGAACTGGAATAATGTGTCTGTTTTTTCATTTTAGAATCAGCTTCTCCTGTTTACCGTTCCTCTTCTGTACTGCAATTACTCATCTAAGGACTGACTTTTTTTTTTTTTTTTCGGATTTCTATAGGCAACATTCCTAAATTTTCTCGGGTTAATGTTTGGGATCCTTATAAGCGCCTTGGTATAACTCGTGATGCTTCTGAGGAAGAAGTGTGGGGTGCTCGCAATTTTTTGTTAGATCAATATTCTGGTCATGAGAGAAGTATGGAATCCATAGAAGCTGCTTTTGAAAAAATACTGATGGCAAGCTACCAGAATAGAAAGAAGACAAAGATTAACTTGAAGACAAGACTAAAAAAGAAAGTCGAAGAGTCTCCACCATGGGTCAAGAACCTGCTCAGTTTTGTGGAAATGCCTCCTGGTGTTATTATTTTAAGAAGATTATTCCTGTTTGGATTCATGGCAGTCTGGAGTGTAATGAATGCTGCTGAAGCTGGACCTGCTTTCCAGGTTTGTGTTGCATTTCCTGTTTCATTTACAACAGTAGCCACTTGAGCTTGGCAGTTGGCATACTAATTTTTTGCTGCAGGGCCTTCTTTTGTGTTATGCTCTCCCTACCAGAAAACTTGTGAATTTAGGATGTAACTTGCAACTTAATTTCTAAATAAGATAATACTATTAAATGGCTAGCTTTGGAACTTAACTATAAAGTATGATGCTGCATGATTTAGGGTATGAATGCTAGTTTTTGCAACATTCTTGTTGGAGTTGTTGCTAAGCTTGCTTTCGGTGCTCTTGAGTCTTACAAATTATCCTGCGTGTGCTCATGCTTAGAGTGCTGATTGTTGACTTTAATGGTGTGCCATAGTGTGTCCCTCAGGAAATATTCACATCCATTGAATTGATTGTTCACTTACAATTTGAAGAAATGTTCACTTTAAAAATACAAAATTTTCACATTGAATAAACTAACAGGCCGTTTGGTTGGAAGGAAGGAATTAAGGGGGAAATGAATTGTAATTCGGTGGGAAAAGAATAAGGTGGGAATTAAGTAGGAATTTATATTACAGTGTTTGGTATGCAAGAATAGGATTACAGGGAATTGAAAGAGAATAAGTGATACAATGATTAAAATGCCCTTATGTACTAATAATAATAATAATAATAATAATAATAATAATAATAATAATAATAATAATAATAATAATAATATTATTATTATTATTATTATTATTATTATTATTATTATTATTATTATTATTATTATTATTATTATTTTGCCAACCAGAAACGTAGTGTACAGATGAGAGATGAGTGGATGGGAGCTGATGAGATATTGTAATAGTAGAAGGGCATAAATGTCATAACAGTAGCTTCTTCTTTCCATTTCAGTGCTGAATTACAATTCATAGGGGAGGAGTCATGAATTGTAATTCAGCAAATGGAGGGAATTGCAATTCCCTCCAACCAAATGGCGTAATTGTGGTCTCCGCGGAATTACAATTCAACTACACCTAAACTACCTCCAACCAAACAGCTCGTAAATGTTTATTTGGGCATGTAACCATGACCGTCATAGTTGTACTCCACTGAAGTACTGTTTTTACTACCGTTCCTTTCTGATTGCAGTGCGAGTTTTGTGTTGGTGGTGACTGGTGATTAGTTTATAGTGTTAATGTGAATAGAAAATGCAATAAAGTTTGTCTAGTTTAGGCGTGTTGTCGCTTTTATTGTTAAAGATCAAATGAAATGGAGAATCAAAATATCCAAAGTTATATTAGATTTCTGATTGTCTAAAGGATTTTATTTTGTTAAAATGCTGGCATGATCCTTGTCTCTTAGGCAGGGACTGTAAATTGTAATTTCAGTTGAGATGATGTTTTGTACCAAAGCAATGCAATTCTCTCCTGTAGCTTGCACACAGACCATAACACTCTTTTGGATGTGAGAGTTGGCGTCTTTCTTAGATGGATATTTTTCATAAGCTTTATATACATGGTGATGTTGAACCTTAGAACTTAAAACATTTCCTTGTGACATACTTCTATAGTAGTATGCTCATGTTCACTATTCTTGTGCCATATCCAGGTAGCATTATCTTTGGCAGCTTGCATATACTTCCTCAACGACAAGACAAAGAGCCTAGCTAGAGCTGCCATCATCGGGTAAGTTTGAGAGGCATACAAATTCCATTTCCGAAATTCTCCAATGTCTGAAACTTCTCATTATTATCAATAACCTACCTAATAATAGCCTACTTTCTGTATTTCAGATTCGGTGCCCTCGTAGTTGGCTGGATTTCTGGTTCCATTTTGGTTCCCACAATTCCATCATTTCTGCTACAACCAACTTGGACACTTGAACTGCTAACATCACTGGTAGCTTACGTTTTTCTGTTTCTTGCTTGCACTTTCCTCAAGTAACATAAGAGCCAAACCTCCTGTCGTATTATGAGTTACTAGTTTCAGTTTACAACAATGTATTTGTTCTTGCATTGGATTAAATGATTGATAATTAAAAAAATAAAAATTCTCAACCCAAATCTATATTGCTGCCTGCTTGAACTTTGAAGATCCCATCCTTGATGTTTATAGGTGTTTTTTTGTAACACTGATTCAGTAGTATTAACAATGATTAATGTAACACTGGATTCAATAGAATGTCTTAACAGGTATTGACAAACAATAGAGTACTAAGTCGGACTTGGAGCTTTTTGGTTCTGTTTTGCTCTGTTACTCCTTAGAGCACAGCAGCCAACAGAGTAGACAACGACAACAACAACGAGGATGCTGGTGTTGATAATCGCCAGTTTCTTCCACTCTTTCTGGATGTTATACAGCACTGCCTTCTTGCATGATTCGCAGTCGAAACACAGCTGTGTCTGAATGTTACTCCATTTCTTGCACTTCGGGTCCTCCTCTTCCGGTCGCCCCCCTTTCGGAGGCCTTGTCCAGTATGTTGCGTTGTGAGGTTTGAACCCACAATCTATTGGAGGCCTGCAACAACCCCACTGCCAAAACATAAACGAAAAAGAAAAATTAATCGTAAAAATTGATCTAT
Organism: Ipomoea nil; assembly: GCF_001879475.1. Classification (NCBI taxonomy): domain Eukaryota; kingdom Viridiplantae; phylum Streptophyta; class Magnoliopsida; order Solanales; family Convolvulaceae; genus Ipomoea; species Ipomoea nil. Next base: position 3,968,552 of record NW_017619385.1, on the reverse strand, counting down.
TTTTCGTTATTTTTGTTTAAAAAAAAAAAAGAAATTATTGTCACATTTGGCGAAACAATATCGAGACGTTATTCCATTGTTTGGTAGACATGAATAGAATTACTGAGAATTGAAATGGAAGAAGTAAATAAAGACTAAAATATCTTTGATAATAATAATAAGAAGAGGGCAAAGTTGTTATTTGCTGTGGAATATCAATTTTGTCGGTTTAGAATTGCAATTTTGGAGGGCTTAGAAATGTAACTTCATGATTGGAAGGAATTGCTATTAGAAAATGAAATTGCAATTTCATTCTACGAAATGTCTACAATCCGGACATGCAGTTTGCCATACTCGAAACATGTAAAAGGAATCGAGTCTAAGAGCATCCCATTTTGGTTTTTTTTGTTGATTTTTGTCAGAAAGAAAAAAATCATGGATTGATTTTTGACAAATGGAGAGCTTGATTTTTCTTTGATTTTTTCTCTCTAAATCAAGGATCTTTATGGGTCCCAATAAAAAGTCAAATAAAGCATTCTCCACATAGTTGCTTATTCTTTGTACTTTTTTATTTTTTCTCTCCTTGCACATCTAGCTTGACAAAAACCACCAAAAGTTTGCTACCATCTTTTTGTTAGTCTGTATTACTCCTTTTTCCTAGGACTAGAAACCCATTGTAGTAGAAAAATTTTGGACTTTTTTCCTTTGTAAAATTTCTAGCAAAAGTCAAATAAATTAAAGCAAATGTGCATGCAAATATGCAATGCAATGTAGGTGTGTATACGTAAACGACCTGAGTGACGGCGACGCTATTTTTGTAAAACCGGGGGCCTCTATCCTCGGCAAGATTCCGGCAGAAGTTAATCTCAACCAAACAACTCTTAATCTCATCCCAGTTCTCAGCATTCACCACATACTTCCCCAACCAGTGCGAGTAATCCCCAAGCCTCGCCTCATTATACCCTTTCCAAGACAAAGCCCTCCCCACACTCCTATTCGTCACGGCTATGGTGAACACCGTGAAGCAAATCATGGCCAGGATGAACACCAACAGCAGCGCCAAGTACGCCCACAGCAGCGCCGAAACCCGGCGCCACGACCCCGCCAGCCCCACCAGCGACACCGCGAGCAGCGACGCCCCGAGGACGAGGACCGGCCTCTGGAGGCCCCTGGCGCAGGGCGTGGCGGCGCCGGAGTTCAAGTGCAGCCATGCCGCGAAAGATATGGCGGCGAGGGAGATGAGGAGGGTGAGGACGTTGAGGGTTGTGATTATTGGGTTGCTTAAACGGACCATTTGGAGAGAGTTGAAATTGATCAGAGAAGATCGATGGAGATGTGTAGTGATATGAAGGGTGGAGAGGATGGTTACAATGTAACTGTTTTTGTAAATTGCACAGCGTAGTAATGAAACGGTTAATTCAACTGTCTGTGCATTAATGTTGTGTAATGTTAAGCGAATGCATTCAGATTTTAATAATAATGCTTTATGTTAATGGATTTGTTAAAAAATTCATTTCTCTCCATTAAGGAAATTTTAAACAATTCCAGAATCAAATTGGTTGAAATTTAAAACTAAAGACTACATTGACAGTAAAAAAACAATTAAAGGACCAAAATGTTATACACTATGCTTAGGATGAAAATTGAAGCCAACAAATCTGCTCATTTTCGAGTTTACAGAGCCACAATTACAAAAGTTTTACACTTTTACTGTATATGTTCTCAAATCTTACTTTCTCAATTTTTACTCTACAGACTATGATAAGATACTTTTGATGTGGGTCCCAATACAAATGTCCAAAAATAAAAAGGGAAAGGAAAAAATAAAGTATACATAACATTTTTCCAATTACAAATACCCATTTGGCGGGAAACACCGAATAATAATGGAAGCATAACCCCCAAATTCAAAATTCGAACTTCAGTGTATCAAAGCTCTCAGCAGTCAACATTTTGAAAAGAACGAAGAAAATCGTGCGAAATGGAAGGCAGCGAGAGTGAGAAGATCTTCGATTCCTTCAACCTAAACCCTCAGTTATTCATCAACGAGGTTATCAATTCCGTCGACGACCTCGTCGACGAAGCCTTTGATTTCTTCCAGCAGTATGAGTCCTCTCTCTCCCTCTCTATTTCTCTGTATAACTGCTCGTCTGTATATATATTAGGCATAACTTCTAATCGAGAACGGTATTTTTTGAATTTTTTTTGTTTTATGTAGGGAGGCAGCGGTTATTCTGAAAACCGAGGGGACTGATCGATCCGATGATCTAAAAAAGGTTAGCATGATTCAGTATTTGAGACTTCCAATTCGCCGTTCGCACAAATTAAGAGTTCATTCTATTGCCGATATGTCGAATAACTGGTGGCTTCGCTTAGGGTTACGGTCCTACGGACAGAAAATATTATACGTTTTTTTTTTTTTTTTAGAAACTATTTTGTTTTCAATTTTTTATCTTCGGATTTTGTAGGGCGTAGCTTATATACGGAACATGGTTCAATTGGCTCTGGACAAGCGGTTGAGTATGTGGGAGAAGTACTGTTTGCGGCACTGTTTTACTGTGCCAGAAGGATTCTCTTTGCCTAAAGCTGTAGGTTTTCCAAATTCAATGGGTTTGATTCAAATCTTATACTGTATTAACCTTTTGGGCTTTCTCCTATTTGAATTAGCATCATTGTACTTCATTTATTTGTTTAATAATTTTCTGTTTAGTGCTCTTTAGGATTAGGGGCATCATTACACGTAGTTAACTATGCTGTAAAACTTAGATTGCTTCGATTCCTTCGAAGTTTGAATATTCATTAATCACGGAATTAATAATTCATCTGTCCAAAGTTTGAATATTAAGTCTTCAAATTTTTGGAATGTCTCTAGATGTGAACAGTTTTCACTATCCTTTGTGTATCTTATTTGATAGTTTAACTCATCTGCCCAAAGGTGTATGTGATAAACTGAAACGAAAGATTAAAGTTTTGCTTCTTAGGTAGGCTTAGGAATTGGAATTCAGCTTGTCACTTACCTGATAGCTCTTTTTTTTTTTTTTTTTTTTTTTTTTTTTTTAATACTTATTAATGGCTTAAAGTCCTATTGGATGCTGTTCTCTAGGATGAACCATCTGGTGATACTTCCTTGGATCTTGACAGTCTTGGTGATGCAGAATTAGATGCGCAGTTGGATTCTTTGAGAAATAAACTTACTCAGGTATAGGATATATGATGTTTTAAGAGTATAATTAACTTATAATTTTTTTTGTCTCATTTAGTATTTTTCTGTGGCATGTGTACTTCATCTACTCAGGTAGGTAAAGAGTCTGCTGACCTCAACAGAGAACTTCGAGCACTGGAAAGGCAGTCCCGCATGAGCAATCACTCTGTGGCATCTCTTAATGAAGCATTGCAGTTTTATAATGAACAGCTTGTGCAAGAGAAGTTTGAAGGTAAATGCTTTTTCATCAATTGTTTCATCAAATGCACTTAGATTAGAGATTTTATTTTGGTCAGCTGTTCAATTGAATGCATCTTTGCTATTTATTTATTGCAATCCATCATGGAGCTGTAACTATGGAGTTGTATTTATGTGTTAGGTTTATTTTGGTCAAACCTTTTGTCTTATAGTTTTAGTGCATCAACAATTCACTACTGTTCTCATCTCTTCCACTGGAGGGCTGTACTAATTTAAGGTTCACAAGATATGGACAGCTTGTTCAATTTGCAACTTGCTATTTAATGTCTAATGGGGAAGTGTTTGAATTTTATAGTATGACATACATACTATAGAACCAGCATAGAAAGTTTTCAATTTTTTTCTCCTTGTATTGAAAGCTTTGAGGCAAATACTGATTCATCAGCTTTTATAATTCCCATCTGTTTATATATATAGGAGTGGGCTGAGAACAACAGAGGACTGATTTGCCCATCAGGGTTCATCAATGGTTGAAAGTTTTAGTAAAAACAATATAGGGTCAATTTTATAACTATTGCAAACTTTGAAGTTTGAAAAATTTATAAAACTAACTCTGTCCTTTTTTCCTTTATTTTTCATCAACATCTACCCAAATGGATGGATTAGATTAGTCTTCACTTTACTTGGGAGCTTGTTCTCACCTGAACCCTCTCCTATATATATATATATTGCTTACGGATCAAATGCGAAGCATCCCTTAGGTAAAAATAGGGTTTAATATCATCCACTGATCTAGTCCAGATCAAGGGTCCAAAATGAAGACAATTAAAAAAAATGCAGTGGCATTATGGTAATTTTGTGTATGTAAGATAATTTTTTTTGTCTTTTGGTGCATTTTTTTCCTTCTTCGAGTGCACATTTTTCTTTCTTCGAGTGCACATTGTTGTCTCTTCTAGAGCACACAGTTTCTCCCTTTGAGTGCATATTGTCATGCCTTGTAGTGCACATTATTGCCTTCCAGTGCACAATTTTGGGCTAATACAGTAAGCAATTAGTAGTTTATGATTTGTTTTGAATCACTAATTACTAATTTGAGTTGAATCTTATATTGCTCGTTTATTATTTATGGTTGTTTATGACTTGTGTGTGAAGATCGTGTATTGAATTTAGTCTTTTCAATAATTGCTTCACATCTTTGTGCCTTCCAATGCACATTGATGCCTTCCAGTGCACATTTTGAAGATTGTAGGTGTCAGTTTTTTTAATTTTTAAAGAGCAGTTGATCTTGAATGAATCGCTAATAATTACTAATTTGAGTTGAATCTGTATTGCTAGTTTATGATTTGTTATCATTTATGATTTGTGTTGATGAGTATGTTAAAATCATTTCACTTTATCAGGTTGCTCATCTAGTACAGATTTCTCCAGTGCAATTCTTTAATATGAATTTTAGCTGATTTGCAATTTTTTAGGATCCATTGAAGGGAAAACTATTTGAATATTTGCAAATATATCTGAGTTCTTTAACAGTGTGAGCCCAATTAATATTTTAACTATAAATCTTGAATGTGTGTTCTTCTAGAGCTGGTAAAAACTGCATCAGAGTTTCGGTCAAGTTTGGAGAATCATAAAAATAGAGCGTTTAAAGAGATTGAGCGTTCGAGAGCAGAGAAGATTCGCAAACTGGATGGGGATGTGCTTAGGCTGAATTATCATGGTGGCCATGACCATTCTGGCAAGTTTATCTTCACTCCTCTTTGGCTCTGATATATGCGATGTTTACTTATAACATTTGTATTAAAATCTGCATTTGCTTTGTAGGTCTGCTCAATGCAGAACTTGATGACCTTCACCAATTTCTAGACAACATAATGACCAAATGATCTTTAGCAAGTCTTTATTGGGACCAACTGTACAGGATTACAATGCTCTGCTATTATAACATGTAAGCAATGTTTATCTGTTCTTCTATGTGTGACCTTTTGAATGATTAGCAGTTTTGCACAATTCAGTATTATTAAGTACTCTGTAACACTTTAGGTACTAGGATTTCTTGAGATATAATTGCTAGTATATTGTGTTTTAGAGTGTTGAGATCTATAGGGAATGGAGTGTTAAATACTAGTTAGAATTGGTGTTTTTTTTTTTTTTTTTTTTTTTTTTTTTTTTTTTGGTTTGAAATATGTCTTCTGAAATATATGTATTTTGGAAAATACCCTGGACAAAATAATAGAATGATTTTACAATGTCTTTATCTATAATGCCTTTTTGCCATAAAAGAAAATAAGGGGCATTTTTATCATATATTACCTTATTTTTTCCACATTTCATAACCAAACTGGTTTGACTAGGGATATAATCTAATCATGATGAACATGAATACTTAAAGATCAAAACTTGACTCAATTTGAAAAATCAAATCTCAAGCTCGACTTGAATATGGTCAATGCTTTTTTTTTTTTTTTTTTTCCTTTCTATTTTTTATACAAAAATAATATAAACATTTTACATTTGAACATGATAACAAAACTCAATATTATATCTTAATTATAATCACATAAAATATATTAACTAAATTTGTAATACATACATACATATAATAAAAATCTCAATTAGTCTTGCGAGTTACATACATACATATAATAAAAATCTCAATTAGTCTTGCGAGTTACTTGATCTAAGTATTAAGAGGCTCAAATTTGTGTAGATTCGTTATTTTTTAGAGGCTCAAATTTGTGGCCATGGATTTTGTTTGATCCATCTTTTTCGATTATTTTTTTCTTCTGCTTTTAGTGCAGAACGTTAATCAATAAGTCAATCTCAATCAAATATGTGTTCTCAAAACTACCTTATCTATTTTATTGTTTTCATTATATAATTTTAGAGTTTATTTATAGCTTGTTACATAAATTTTCAAAAGTAAAATTTGAATTTGGTCATTTAGGATTAATAATAATAATAATAATAATAATAATAATAATAATAATAATAATCTACATCTACGATTCTAATAAGAGCCAATAATGTTAGGCCCTTAACTGGAACAAAAAAATGTCAGTCCTATTGTTTCTTAAAATGAATGGTTCATGTTATACTATTGTTTCTTAAAATGAATGGTTTATATTATTTTTATTTTAGTATTTTTTATTGATTTTCCTTATTTACCCTCTATTATATTAATTTCTTCCCTTAAATAACTTAAATTTCGTTAGCATAAACTTTAGTAACGGAATATTCCGTTAAGTATTTATTATTTTAACTTACACATTAATTTCTATAAGAAAAGTCTTAGTTTCGAACCACATCCTAATTAGAGTTGGCATAATTGTTAAAACATATACTACGAATATGTTAAAATATATTTAAAATATATATAACATAAAATTTAACATAAACTTTGTTCAAATAATTAGTCTGACTAAATACATAACATTCATAGTTAAGCATCAAAGATTATAAATCAAGAACTTTAAAAATCATTTGATCAGAAAAAAAACTTAATATTCTTTTCATTATTTAGATTAGAAAAAAACTTAATATTTCAATTATACTTTTGCATTAATATTTTTTGTATGTATTTTTTTTTTAAAATCAATGATTGCATTATTGTTGATGAAAAGTATATACGCCACTTTATTACTCTTATTAAACTAAACAAAGTAGTAGCTACAACAAAAAATAATACATATCCATTTAATTAATTTTGAATTAGATGTCTATAATGACTTTATTTAAAAAAAATTATTCATTATAACAAATTTAAAAATAGATATAATTTCATTAGTTATATTATCTTTATTTTCTACAATTCAAAGATTCATTACCTTCAAATTTATCAATTTATTATATTCACTGCATTGTCCATTGTCTTCTTTTTACATTATCTTGTAATTAAATATCAAAGTTATAATACAAAATACATTATATATATTTGTTTACCAAGTATTTTATACAAATATAATAAATATTAATATTTTGTTCAATACTTTCGCATAATAACCTACGACACACATCTCACAATGCATGAAACATGTAGGGAAAAACTATCAAATATCGATTAGAAAATTCAATAAATATTATCTTGCATTTATATATTTTGAATTACCGATGTAAATAAAGAAATTCAATATTTATTTACATATGCATGTCCACCTTGCAAGGTGGACACGGTTCCATAGCATAATTTGCCCACTTTATTGCTCTTAAACTAAATAAAGTAGTAGCTACAACAAAAAATAATACATATGCATTTAATTAATTTAGAATTAGATGTCTATAATGCCTTTATTTAAAAAAAAAATTATTCATTATAAAAAATTTAAAAATAGATATAATTTCATTAGTTATATTATCTTTATTTTCTACAATTCAAAGATTCACCTTCAAATTTATTAATTTATTATATTCACTGCATTGTCCATTGTCTTCTTTTTACATTATCTTGTAATTAAATATCAAAGTTATAATACAAAATACATTATAGAGTAAATACCCAAAATGGTCCCTCGACTATAGCTAAATTCACAAATTGGTCATTGACTTTCAATTTTAACCAATTATGTCCTTAACTTTGCAATTTTAACACAATTTGGTCCTCCGTATATTTGACCGTTTGTTGACTGTGATTTTTGAGGATATATCTGTAATTTCATGGTCCATCGTCGATTTTTTAAGGTTCCGGTTGCATTTTCAGACCGCACTGTTACATTTGAATCCACCGCCGAAAGCAATCTACCAAATCCTGTCGCCTTTCTTCATCCTCTCTTTGGATTCAATGTAGTTGAGTTCGTACCAGAGTGAAGAAGACAACGTGTTTCCGAATCGGTGCAGCGTCATCCTGGAGGCCTTCATGTGCTCCCGTGAGAGCTGTGGGTTCTTCTGGAGATCGTCGATGATGGCGCGGGCGCCGACGTTAATGCAGAAGTGTTCGAAGGACCAAATCGTGTTAAAATTGCAAAGTTAAGGACTTAATTAGTTAAAATTAAAAGTCGATGACCAATTTGTGAATTTAGCTATAGTTGAGGGACCATTTTGGGTATTTACTCTACATTATATATATTTATTTGCCAAGTATTTTATACAAATATAATAAATATTAATATTTTGTTCAATACTTTCACATGATAACCTACGACACACATCTCACAATGCATGAAACATGTAGGGGAAAATTACCACTACCAAATATCGATTAGAAAATTCAATAAATATTATATTACATTTATATATTTTGAATTACCGATTTAAAGAAACAAATCCAATATTTATTTACATATGCATGAACATCCCCGATATAATATTGCGTTGATATACTTTGAAATACTTATTTAAAAATAATCATTGGGCATTATCCCATTCGCGCAAAGCGCGTAAAAAAACTAGTAATAATAATAAGTATGAGCATTTTAGACTTTATACTACATATTCCCTTTAAATTTTCATGTATACCAAACATTGGAATTAAAATTTTCATAATTCTATTCATGTAAACCAAATACTGAAATTAAAATTCGACTTTATTCCTAGTAATTCATCCTCCATGAAATTGCAATTCCTTTTACACGCAATTTCCTCCCTCCATCCAAATGCCCCTTACTCTCTCTCACACACAATTTTGATGTTGACACTTTCATTGGGACCACAACATAAAGATAACTAATCATCAATTGACACACCAAAGAGTAGTAGTACATATAAAAATATAAAGTACATTTCAAAAAAATATATATAAAGTACATGTAGTAGAACTCTAAGGGCATCCGGGTCTTCACCAAGTTTTTGGACAACAAAATTTCATGGAGAAGATTTTCACAAATGGAAGATGAAGACTTTTGAGTTATTACCATATGAGGTCCTCCGAGTATAGTGGTTTTGCCACGTTTAGTCCTAAACTTTCAAATTGACCATTTGTGGTCCTTCGACTTTCAAATTTAACCATTCGTGGTCCAAGTTAACTACTCATGGTCCTCCAACTTTCAAAATTTAACCAACTATAGTCCTTTCAAGAGGACCACGAGTGGTTAAATATTGAAAGTTGAAGGACCATGGGTGGTTAACTTGGATCACGAATGGTTAAATTGGAAAGTCGAAGGACCACAAATGGTGTATAGCATCTATACATCGGCGGTGCATAAAATATTAATCCATTTATATTCTAGAAGTTTACAATCCCAATACCTCGGCGGTGCATCAAATATTAATCCATTTATATTCTAGAAGTTTACAATTTCAATACTAAAATAACACAATTTATACGTTGTTTAAGATCAGGGTTCCCCGGTCCATGGGGCAAATTATTATGTAGATCTGGGTTCAAATGTTCACAATTTACCTTTTAAAAATTCACAATTTTGTATGTTATGAACACATAACGTTAACACATATGTAATTGATTATCTTGTTTTGTATTAACAAGTTCCTTTCAAATACTGCAGTCACACATCTTGTATTGTATTTACAAATTCTCTTCTACATATGTTATGTGTTTTGACTTAGAAACACAATTTATATTCTAGAAGTTTACAATTTTAATAGTAAATATACACAATTTATGTTGTAAAAAAAAAAAAAAAAAAAAAAGCATACACAATTTATACGTCGTTTAGGACTAGGATCCACCTTGCAAGGTTAATCCTAGTCCATACTCGAGAATAACTTCGCAAGCCAATAAAGGTAAATTATTCTGTGGACTCGGATATAAAAATACACAATTTATATAATGAATGTTTATAATTTTACATGCTGAATGTTCACAATTTACATACTAAACGTTCACAATTATAAACATTTAATATGTAAATTATGTATTTTGAACCCAGGTCCACATTGCAAGGTAGACCCCAGTACATGATATAACAAACATTATTACATAGACCATAGTCTATTCAACTCTGTGGACCATAAATAAAATGTAAATTTTTAGTATAATAAAAGTACATTATTTGTGTACATAAATAAATTATTTGTGTACACAAAGTACATTATTATATATATATTATTAAATTAAATAATATACATTTAGTACACAAATTATATACTTTTAGTATATAAAAAATGTACTTTGTATTCATAATCCACACAATAATTTGTGCAAATTATGTTGTACAACCTTGGTGCACACTGTTCTATGTTCATAATTACTAAACTATATGTTCATAATTATAGAGCTATATATTCATAATTTTTTAACTTTATATTCATAATTACAAAACTCTATGTTCATAATTTAATAGCTATACAGTTTAGAAATTATGAATCTACAGTACATATATTATGAATATGCAGTATAGAAATTATGAATCTATTGTACAGAAATTATGAATCTACTGTATTTAAATTATGAATCTATGATTTAGAAATTATGAATCTATAATATAGATTTTATGAACTACAATATATAAATTATGAATCTATAGTATAAAAATTATGAATTTATAATATAGAAATTATGAATCTATAGTATAAAAATGAGCTAATACCCAAAATCGTCCTCGACTATAGTGATTTTTCTCAATTTCGTCCTAAACGACTTTGATGACCTAATATCATCCTAGACTTTTGTGTTTCGCTCAATTTAGTCCCAGACTTTTGTGTTTTTGCTCAATTTAGTCCCTCATTTGTTATTTTGTCTAGTTGGTGTTAAATAAATAGACAATTCAGTAATTTTAATATTGGCATCTCTTTACTCATAGACATGTGAACTGCGAAATCCTTTTTTTTTTTTTATGAATTACTCCCATAATTACTCCTAAAACTGCGAATATAAAATTTGATTTGCAGGTCCGGGAGTAATTCTGGGTGTAATTCGTACAAGAAAGAGGAATTTCGCACTTTACAAGTTGAAAGTAAAGAGAGATCAATATTGACATTACTGAATTGTCCCTTTATTTAACACCAATTTGACGAAATAACAAATTGAGGACTAAATTGAGCGAAACACAAAAGTCTGGGACGATATTAGGTCACTAAAGTCGTATAGGACGAAATTGAGAAAAACCACTATAGTCGAGAACGATTTTGAGTATTAAGTCGTATAAAAATTATGAATTAAAATTATGTGCACCTTGCATGGTGCATACAGTTACACATCATAACGTTCCAATAGTTTGCCCATGGGCCATGGTATCACTGCTGGGCCAATAAAGCCTTTTCACCTGATTCCAAAACATTGACCCAATTTTGGTCCATCTTCGACCCACCTTAAAGGCTTAAACCCTAAAAATCGAACCTCTGGTCGCGCATAAACCCTAGCTCCGTTGCCACAGAGAGAGAGAGAGAGAGAGAGAGAGAGAGAGAGAGAGAGAGAGAGAGAGAGAGAGAGAAAGAGATGGGAAGCGACAGCGAAACAGAGAAAACTGCGCAAAAGGAGAGGGAGAAGAAGAAGGTCTTGGCCCTCGCCCCTATTGCAAAACCCTTAGCCGGTAAAAAGCTCAGCAAGCGCACTTTCAAACTCGTCCGACGAGGTGTGACCGTCTATCTGTATTCATCTTTATGCATAGTCCGACTCTGTATATGCAAATTTACTCTTTTTGTTTGGGGCACAATTTAATTTTTTTCTCCAACGTTGGATATTAGCTGCGGAGCTCAAGTGCTTGAAGAGAGGTGTGAAGGAGGTGGTCAAAAGCATTCGTCGTGGCCACAAAGGGTTAGCTCAACCTCATTCCTTTCATTTATTTACTTTCATTTTAATTTGATTGTGCTGATGAATGATTTATTTATTTATTTGATTTTTGTGTTTGCAACAACAATTAGATATATGAACTTAATCTTAAGCTATTGCTTTTGCTATGAGTATTGTTGGAACCAAATCCGTTATCTTGTGGACCTGTTTAATGAATAAGATAAACAAAACTGGATTTCAGTGGGGTAGTTTACACTTTCTCTGGCTTGTGATTAGTAAAGCATGTATCTGTATTAATAAGAGTTAAATAGCTTGCAATTAAAGTCTACATCCTGGGTGCTGCTATTTATATTGTAAACTGAAATTTTTAAATTTTATAACGTTGTGATTGCAGGTTTTGTGTGATTGCTGGGAACATATCTCCAATTGATGTGATCACCCATGTTCCTATCCTATGTGAAGAATCTGATATACCATATGTTTATGTTTCGTCAAAAGAAGTAAGCCTGATTTACCCCATCTTTATCTAATACTCTTTCTATTGTGATTGTCTTTGGTTCCTTTACTGGCCAATGCAAGCCATTAACTTCAATGATTCCAGTTTTAGTGGTATATGTGAGCATTTGATGGTAGTACTAGAGACGATTTGAGAACTTGTAAAATTGTTTAACTACGAGCGCTATTTGTGTGATTACTTGAATTATGGTTTTTGAAGAGTGTTGTAGCATTTCAAAAAATTGAACATATCACGTGGTGGTTAACTTTTAACAGGAAATTTCCCAAGGCATTTTGGATTGTTAGAGTTGCATAGACACGCATCACCTGCATAGGGTAAAACAGCAGGGACCTTATGGCTTCCTCCTAGCTGTCATAACTTATCATATGATGATATAGGATGCGTTAAAAAGTTCCTTGATTGACTCGGCTGAGTTAGGTGCTGAGTTGGCCGAGTCAGGCGTCTAGTCGGCCGACTAGAAGGCACCTAGGGCTGAAATCCCCTCGGCCTAGGGGCGCCTAGGCGGCCGCCTAGGTCGATTTTTACAACACTGGCTTTTGATGAAGCTTCTGTTCTTGCAACTTGCACACATCACTCTAGTTCATATCAATAACAAATAGGGAGCTCTGGTTTCTGTTGTTATTTAAGAAGATATCATATACTAATTGCCAAAAAATTTGTTTCAGGATCTTGCAAATGCAGGAGCTACAAAAAGGCCAACATGCTGCGTATTGGTGTTAACCAAGCCTGCTAAGGGAGAACTCAGCCCGGAGGATCAAGAAAAATTGAAAGGAGATTATGATCAGGCTGTGACCGAAGTTCGCGAGCTAACATCATCTATGTTTTGAAATTTTATGGTTTTGATGTTTGTACTTAGAAATGTACTCTGCTTCATTTGTTAGTGATTGCTAAACTATCTTCTTTTTAATCTGGTTTGCTTGCTGGGAACTGTTTATCTTGTCAAGTTTCCCTCAGTCCACCCACAATGCCAAGTGAAGAGCTTTATGGACTCATTTCAAAGTAATCTTTATATGTTTATCTAAAGATGAATGTTAAACATTCACAGAACAAAATATAATTCAAATCTTTTTGCAACACTCCCTCTCTTCAATCCCAGGCCATTGTTGATCTTCAGTCGTTGTGTTCATCATTGCTTTCAGAATCTGCAACCAGACAATATATGATTTTGTTTTTGTTAGACCATGAGTTGTCTAGAATAGACCTTAATTGTTCGCACTAGCCTGACTCAATTAAAGGGCAAAGTGCTGGTCATATTAACAGGGTATTCTTACCTGATCGAACGTCGTTGATCTCACCATTCCGGATTTTTCCAATGAGCACTCGGAGGATCAACTTCGACCAGTATATGTTAAGAAGCATGAGGCCAAACAGCAGAGCATTGCACAGAAAGTAGTATACAACTGTGCGATGCTTATCCATGTCCAAGATGAAAAGTACATCGTAGCTGTAATGTTTTGAAGTCTTAATTGTTAATGAAAAGAAAAACATTAACGGAAGACATCTTTAAGAAAACATTGAACATTGTCTTAGAAAAACTATATATATATATATATATATATATATATATATATATATATATATATATATATATATATATATATATAGGGAAGGGATGCATTTGTTGCTTCCCGTGCGGTTGTGCGGTGGATTAATGTGCGTGAGGTTTATACTTAATGTGCGTGAGTGTTATGCTCAATATGCTTGAGATTTGTATTTAATGTGCGTCATGTTAATATGGTAACATGCGTGAGTTTTGTACTTAATGTGTCAGGGTATTGTGCTTAATATGCGTGAGATTTGTGCTTAATGTGCATGAGTAATAAGAGAATTTTCAACAATCTGGAAACATTAATCCGAGGAACCTCTTGCAGACCAATCACCAGTAGATCAAAATTCTCTGTTTCTTTCCACTAGTTTTTCTATGTCCTCCATACTCACCTTCACCATAGCAGAATAAATCAATTAATAAATAAATAAATAAACAAATCTGACATGATGGAATTGAAGCAAACAACAGAAGTTCCAGATTCTCGCACCAAGATCGGTCTGCATAGACCATTGATAAGGATAGAATTTGTGCATTTACTTTGGGAAGCTTTTATTTCATTGCAAACATCAGTAAAGCAGAGCAACACACTATTCACTTTGGGAAGCAGTGCTGGGGATGGGGAAGAAGCTAATAACCATATTTTCTGCTGCATTTTATACATTCACGCACATTAAGTACAAATCTCAGGCACATTAGACACAACACTCACTACAAATCTCACGCACATTAATAACCGCACAACCGCACGGGAAGCATTCAACTGCACGGGAACCTTTCACTATATATATATATATATATATATATATATATATATATATATATTATAAATTCAATATGACGGGCAAATTGAAGCATCTGCTCAATTTCAACTATCATAAATATTACTTTGTAATTAAGCAATGTTGGGGTTAGGGACATTCAGGTGCGCCTAGCCTAGGCGTCACCTAAATGGTCAAGTTATTTGAGTATATCGTCTCCACTTTTTCCCATTCAGGACTGTAAGTTAGACTATAATCTCACAAATGTTAGCTGACTCGACTGATTAAAAGCCGCTTAAGGCTAAAATTGCCTCGGCCTAAGGGTGTCTAGTGCCTAGTCAGTGCCTAGGTGGATTTTTACAACACTGTAATTAAGTGAATTAGCATGGGAGGTGAGAATGTACAGACCTTGTGCTCTTGAGGACCCAGAAGGGATAAAGGATTAGACGGCCAATGAGCCATGATAGCACAAAACCAAGAAAAGAAAGGTCGGACAAGCCATAAAAGCCACTGTATCTAGACATCTTTGCAAATTCCATAAACACATCACACCCTTCATGAAGTAGTAGAACCATTGAACCAACCCTCCCAATCCTGCACAAAACCACACATTATTTTTTAGTTAGATATATAAGTTTAATAGGTACTATACAGTATATATACATACCTGAAAATATAAGAAGAGAGAATGAGGAAGGCTGTTGTTATGTGATGAGCCATAGATGCTGCGAAATCAGAACGTCTTGTTTCCCAAAACACCAATGCAAAAATGGAGTAAATATAGAACCCTCCAGCATACATATAATATCCCTTCATCTTTAACCTGCACATCATATATATATATATATATATATATATTGCACCAAAAGAATGAGTTAACTAACTGAGAAGATCGAGACAAAGGTTAAGCTTACTTGTATTTGTGATCTGGCCAAAGGTGGTCACCCTCACCGGGCCCCATCCAAAAGTATTTTGCGTTGGTGAGCCATGGTTCATCATAGCAAACATAAAGTGCAAAAAGTTCTGAAGAAAAGTAATGGAGGAACTTCCAGGCAGACTCTTTGAACTTGTCGATCTTCTTCCTCTTAGGGCCTTTCTTGATTTCCATATTGCCATGTTTCGCCCCTAATATCATCCTTCTCCCCATTTTCTGCAACACTAGTACACTTATCAACATCATATACATATAAATATTCTGAAAGAGTTTGTAAATGTTGGGCGGAATCAGGTGAATGGCCCAATCCAACACCAGATAGCTAGGAAATTGCACTACTGGAAATTCTGAAATTTCCGACCACCTGAAAGTGATCTTAAATAAAGTGGAAAGCCTTGTTCCGACCACTTTTGATATCCGGATACCAACAAGGGTTTTTCCGGATACCAAAAGTGGTCGGAACAAGACTTTCGACTTGATTTAGAATCACTTTCAGGTGGTCGAAAATTCAATAATTTCCAGTGTTGTTGGACAGAAACTTGATGAGTCAAGTCCAGCACCTTATCCCTTGCAATTGTGGTGGTTGTTGGACAGAGGCTGGTGAAAGGCCAAATCCAGCACTAGATGTTAAGGGATTGTTGGACGGAGACGAAAGGGCTAAGTCTAACATTGTGCATTCAATTCGCTACTAGCTAGCTATAACTTTTGACGTAGTGGTAAGTGCTTAAACTAACAACTGGTATAAGAGCGTGGGTAATATACCTCGAAGATTGAAGTGTCGAGAATGAAACGTAGGGTGGGGAAGTAGAGAAGCAGGAAGGGAAGAAGGAAGAAATCTTGGTAGTCTGGGTAGGATTCCATGTTCCAGTTAAGCCAAGAAGCTGCCATTTTCTGCATCATATCATATCAAGATTGCTTTTGATGATGGAAATATAATATGATATCTGGAGTGCAGGAATGAAGAGATATAATGGATCTATCGGAGTTTATGGCGTCTAATATACTTTCTACAGCTTGTTCAAATTTGGCTGGCAGATTTCTGTCATTACCAAAACCAAAGAGTTAATACCCAATATAGTCCTTGACTATAGTGATTTTACTCAATTTAGTTCTAAATGACTTTTTATGCTCAATTTAGTCATCGACTTTGATGATTTTCCACAATTTAGTTCTTTGTTAAAAATTATGTTAGTTAATGGTTAGAAATAGGGTCTTAATGGTAATTGTTCATTACTACTACTTCTCTGCTACTTCTCTACTGCTTCTCTAATGTCTGTGCACCCAAATCCAACTAAAAAAGCTATTTTAAAAAAAAAAAACTATAGGCAAATATTTATTTATTTAGGGTTGAAATTGATTTAGGGATGAAGATCTCTATTTTTGCGTGGAGCTTAATAAGAGAAAGAAGATGAGAAGGAATCATCCCAAATAGGATGAAAGATGAGAAATTACCATTAAGGGGGCGTTTGGTTCAGGTTATATAACATAACCAAGGGAATGTGACATTCCAAAGCTCACATTCCGGTGTTTGGTTCATATTATCTTAGGGAATCTAACATTCCCAGGGAATGTCACATTCCCTCCACATAGAATTTTGAAGGGAATGTGATTCCCTTCAAAATCTTAGGTAATGTAAGATAACCTTGGTTATGTTAGTTTATATATATATATATATATATATATAATTATTTTTGTAATTATATATATTTTTTATTTTTATTATGTTATGTTAGCATATAAAATAATTTTGTTTCTCAAGTTCAAGATTTTAGTTAATATTTTAAAATCGTGTAATTACATATGATGCCGTTATCTTATTTCTTTATTTTAATTTTTAAATTTATTAAAATATATAAAAATATGTTAAGGATATTATAGTGTGTATAAAAGATAACCCTAAACCAAACATGATTATATTACATACCCCAATTTTAACCAAACACAGGAATCTAACATTTCCAGCAATCTAACATTCCCACCGGTAATCTGACATTCCGTGAACCAAATTGAGCACAAAGGACTAAATTGTGTAAAACCATCAAAGTCGAAGACTAAATTGAGCACAAAAAGTCATTTAGGACTAAAATGAGTAAAACCACTATAGTCGAGGACTATATTGAGTATTTACTCTTAATTTACTCTTTTTTTAGTAAGCCCACATGTTTCTTTGGGGCAAATTATTCCGTGTATCCGGGTCCACCTTGCAAGGTGAATTCAGGTTTAAATGTTCACAATTTACATTTTAAAAATTCACAATTTATAAACTACAAACATACAATATTAACATATATATGTAATTGATTATCTTGTTTTGTATTCACAAGTTATTTTCAAATACTGCAGTCACACAATATTAACAGATTATGATTTGATGACTCTGTATTGTATTCACAAATTTTCCTTCTACAACTGTTATGTGTTTTGACTTATAAACATAATTTATATTCGAATTAATTTCATTTGGTCTCACGACTTTTGAGTTCTTATCACTTTTGGTGCACAACTTTAATTTTTTTTCAATTTTGGTGCCTAACTTTGTTAATTATTTTTATAAGTTTTGGTCCTTCTAGCCAAATTGACGGTAAAATATTTCCGGATTTTATATTTTAGGGGCAAAATCGTTATTCCATGGCTACGAATAGAAATGGAGAGAAATTTTACCAGCAAAATGTTTACGCAGGTAGAAGGCAAAAACCAATAAAAAAAAAGTTAAAAATTTGTGTAATTCCGTATCACAGTTCTTTGTTGAGACTGATCGGATTAAGATGAAAATGTAATACTAATTAGTAATAAAGTGTTTATTACTCATAAGAGAAATTGTAAACTTTTTAAAAGAAAATATAATACTTTTACATTTTAATTTATTTTTGATTAGTATTAAATTTTTTAATATAAATATTACATTTTCATCTTGATTCGACTTGTCACGGTATTATTTCACATGAGAATCACTCTAAAAGAAGGGACATAATGCGATTGGCGGCTAGAAAACGGAGAAAAACAATTTCATAATGTTTTTTTTTTTTTTTTTTTTTGAATACACAATTTATTAATGTTACAAACATTTCCGAGAAAAATTACACTTTTGGTCCTGTGACTATTGTGGTCTTGTTAATTTCAGTACTTGACTTTAAAAACTAACAATTTAGTCCCGTAACTATGTAATTTTTAACACATTTGGTCCTTCCGGCCAAATTACAGGGCAAATGTTACCGGAAAAACATAAATGTCTTAAAATTGTTTAGTCATGGGGCAAAACGGTCATTTTACATTTTTTTTAAAAAAAAGGAAATCATCGGATAACCATTCTGGGGAAGTCAATCGTCGTCGGACGGAGAACAACGTCGCAATGGTCCAACAATTTGCGACGATTCTGTATAGGGCCGCCAGTGGTGCGAGATAATCCTATATACACACTGTACGAGCTAATCTTCCATGGTCACGACGGAGATAATCTTGTACAGGAGACAAGAAATCACACGTAAGCTTCCATGGCATTTGACTAAATCCTTGCAAAGAGGAGGCCTATCCTATATACACACTCTCCCGGACTCTCAGGCCATAAATCTTTGAACCACAAATCTGAGTTTGGATATGTTCTTAGCTTGTCGCAAATATGATCGTTTTCCGATTTCCTCTGACCGGTTTGCTCCTCTGATCGAATTGGTATTACTTTCGGATCCCTGTGTCTTTGTGTTGTATGCGCCTGAGAGAACTCTGTCTCTGGTTGCCATTGAAAATGGTCAAAAGCATAAATTCATGTGTGGTTCAAAAATTGTAACAACCATTTAAAATTTTAAAAATTGATATTTTTTTTACTACTTATATATATGGTGAAGATAGAAAACCAAAAAGGAGAGAAGGACGGCAACATTTTGACGGCGAAAATAAAAAATCGTATCAATTCCTCCGATTCCGGCCAGCAAGGACAAGGAAGAAGAAGAAAGTGGTTTGAAATGACTGTTTTGCCCTCATGAATAAACAATTTTAAAACATTTACGTTTTTCCGGTAGCATTTGGCCGGTGATTTGGCCGACAGGACCAAATGTGTTAAAAATTGCATAGTTACAGGACTAAATTGTTAGTTTTTAAAGTCGAGTACTAAAATTAACAAGACCACAATAGTCACAGGACCAAAAGTGTAATTTTCTCAAACATTTCCTCATTAAGAATAATCTAGAATAAAGTTAGCAAGAGAATTGATAAAAAGTTAAAAACTTGACAACCTACCTTAATTTGGATGGTATGTATGAGTTTCAATTCGTCCCTCATCTTTGAATGTTTTATTATATAAGTTTTGGTTTGGAGAACATCTCGAAATTAAAGCATATCGATACTTTTAATGGTGATCGAATGATATTTGAAATAAAAGTTGATCAATATTAAAAATGCTCTTATTTAATTTTTCAATGTTGATAAAACATTTCCGACCACTTAAAGTAGGCGGAAAAAGTGCAATGAAAATTGTATAATAAATTAAATTATCAAGTCTAAATATTTTGACCAATTTTGTTGGATAACTTAATTTACTGATGTAAGATTTTTGGCATTCAAACCAACAATTAAGATTTTTGGCATTCAAACCAACAATTAAGATTTTTGGCATATTTTAAATACTAATAACAATACTAATGATATTGATGTGGAAACCGATTCCCAGCTTGTTTTTCATGCTTTAACTTTAAATACATATAATTTCTCGTTTGATTTAGTAGTAGATGATGTAAAGGAGATTGCATCTCAGATTACAGATGTAATCTTCTATTTTTCTAGACGGTTTGCGAATCGTGCCCATGCTCTTGCTAGGGAGGTCGTTTCTTTGTCAAGTTGCGGGGAGTGGTACACCACACCCCTTCAGTTTCTTGTGAACATTCTTGGTTTTGATCTAATGCATTAAGCTTTTATTCTCAAAAAAAAAAAAAAAAAAAAGAAAAAAAATTCTAAAAAGAAATTCACAAAAGTTTGATAGTGACTTCTTATGACTGTACATCTAAACTTCACAATCTATATAATAAAGCTTTAAAACATCTTAAAATTTTTCTTTAAAAACTTTAAAACATCATTATTCAGTATGAATTTAAGATAATATAACTAAAGTTCAAGGCTTCGATCCTTGGCTTTGGGTATGAAGCAACCTTAAATCTCTTGGTCAACTGTCCCATTCAATAGAGGTGCTTACAATTAAGCGATGAGATTAGTCACTATGCTCAACGGTGAAAATCATGGACTACACCCAAAAAATAAAAGAGACAGATTAACTAAAACAAAGGGTTAATAATTAACTTATATATATATATTATATGAAATTATGAATTCTGTATCTTTATTGATGTCTCACCAATTTAGTTTTTTATTATTTTGTTAGACCATGAGATATCCTCGGAGCAACTCAATTAGTTAAGTGGCAAAGTGCGGGCCAGATTGATTTTTTCATACGAGAGGGGGTTCGAACTCCCGACCTCTCATAAGGGACAATAGTGCACGGCCACTCACGCCAACCAAGCTGGTTAATACAGTCAATTGTATTGTTTATTTTTGTGTTTGAAATTAAAAGCAAGTAATATAATTCTAATGTATATATTAATTATTAATTATTTGTCCATATGGGTTTTGCTCTTGGAATATTCTAAAGTTTTTATTTGATTAAGAAAACCAAAAGAGTGTTTCCTCGCAAGTCCAAGGATGTTTCTTCTTTTTGGCATCTGGCTTAATAAATCAAAAGAAAATAAAAATGTAAATATACAGGTGTAGGCAAAGAATCTTGATTGTTCTAGATACTCTTTTTGGCATGTGAGTTGTGGACTTGCAAATAAAGGTTTTATAAAGTGAGAAAAATTGATGTGAAATCGCCTCACGAATAAGACGGGTCGGATCAAGATAAAAAGTAATATTTATACTAGAAATGTAATACTAATAAGGAATAAATTAAACCGTCTCATGAACCTTGTTGCTTCAACGACTTGATGCGGTGATATAGAACTTTAGCGTGACAAAATTTTCTATACAAACGATTTTACAGCTACACATTATCATTTTTTTCCCTCCTTTGTTCCTACTATAAAAGCTTTTGTTTCTTCTCAAAACCCAACCTTGGCATGACAATACTTAATTGGTTGAGGCTAGAGAGTGAGCTAGAGATATTGGAGTTCTACATTGTCTAAAGGTGAAAAGTAAGGGCCAACATTTTTCGAGAAAAGGAATCTCATCAAGTCAAGAAGATCAAGTAAGGTTCAAGCTACACCAAATTAAAGGCTAGAGAAGATCAGGAATCTCATCAAGTCAAGAAGATGGAGTAAGATTCAAACTACACCAAAGGCTAGAGAAGAGGAATCTCATCAAGTCAATAAGATGAAGTAAGATTCAAGCTACACCAAAGGCTAGAGAAGAGGAATTTCATCAAGTCAATAAGATGAAGTAAGATTCAAGCTACACCAAAGGTTAAGGAGAAGTTTGGAAGGAGACCTCCTTTTGGTAGAATCTCTTGCCTTTTTCTTTACATTTTTTGTTCATTGTATTTTCTTTCATAATTTGTGTATTTGAGACATTGTTAACTATTGGTGGCTAAGAACACTTTGGAATTTTTCGGTATATAGTGTTAATGAACCTTTGTGGTCTAGTCCTTCAATTCGTAATGAAATGTTTATTTGGTTTTGTTTTGGTTTATTTATTTATTTATTTATTTATTTATATTAATAATCTTGTGTTATAATTTGTGATTCATATTGTTGAAGTAGTTTGTGGTTAAGAGTTCAAATTACATCTTTACTAAAATTGTGCCTTGATGGAACTTGGGGCACTCATAGTTACACTTAATTCTTGTACCTTCGGAAATGATAATATAGATGTTAAGGGATTTAATTATTTGGTGGCTTGTTTTTACATTGCTTGTTTGATCATCGTATGGGAGTGAATATATTGCACTATCTTTGACTTGGTTAGGATTATGAAAGTACTTCCCTCCCTCTTGGTTTGCAACTCTCCACACTTGTTGAGACTTTCACTTAGGTAATTAAACACTTGACCCAAAGATCTCACATTCTCACTCACTTTGCATCTTTCGATTTATTTGCCTCACTTATGATAGTAAATTGTTTACTTCCTTTTAATTCAATTTTACTTGTTACATTACCATTAACTTATTATAAATAGGCTAGTAGTTAGTGTTCGATGCTCTTACTTCCCTGTAATTCGATACTCTATAATACTACATAGATTTTTAGTTCAAGGGATATTTTGAGATAATGTAACATTCTCGAGAATCTCACATAATATAAGAATGTGAGGGAATGTGATTCCCATGAAAGCTACCAAAAAATCACTGCTGGAAATTATGGAATTTTTGACCACCTGAAAGTGATCTTAAATCAAGTCGAAAGCAAAAAGTGGTCGGTAATAGCAACAAAAATTTTTCCGGATATCAAAAGTGGTCGGAACAAGACTTTCGACTTGATTTAAAATCACTTTCAAGTGGTCGAAAATGGCATAATTTTCAACCTTGAATGAACTAAAAACAAAATATGGGAATATCAAAATTCCTATAGTAATCTCATATTTCATTGAATCAAACAAGAGAATATTACCATATTTATATTCCTAAGATTATGTGGGATACTATTAACCAAACACCCCTTAGTGTTTGTTTGTTGTCTAAATTTGCTATAAGCATAGCATTTCATCGGAAACATTTAACATCATTTTAAATTCACTTTTTTAAAAAAGAAAAACATTATTTTCAACCATACTTAAATGACACTAGCACTTTTTAAAATTTTAAAACATTTTTTTATTAACTTTTTCAAATTCGAACTTATACATTATATTATTGCCTATTGGGCATGGTATTTACATTTTTTGAAGCCTCTTCAAACAAGTGCATCACAAAGTCCTCCAAATTGTTGAATGAATCTCCACCCTTGTTGACACCAATCGTTATGTCATGGAACCGTGTTCACCATCCATGGTGAACACGGTCCCAAACCCGTTATTTTCCACCAATCTTTCTTTTTTATTTTATTTACTTATTTATTTTTTTAATAGTGCGACTTTTCTTCTTCATATTCACATTTTGCGGTTTCACTTCCTCTTCGTGCAAGTTTCTTCAACACTCATAAATTATGAATGTGCAGGCATGGATTTATGAATGTGCAGTTATGAAATTATGAATTTTCTTTTATGAGATTATGAATTTTCTATTATGAAATTATGAATTTTCTGTTATGAGATTATGAATGTACAGAAAATTCATAATTACATAACTGTAAATTCATAATCTCATAACAGGAAATTCATAATTTAGTAAATGTTTTTCTTTTATGAGATTATGAATTTTTTGTTATGAAATTATGAATTTTCTGTTATGAGATTATGAATGTACAGAAAATTCTTAATTACATAACTGTAAATTCATAATCTCATAACAGAAAATTCATAATTTAATAAATGTAAATTCATATTCTGAACATAGAATGCAATACGTCGTTAACAGCACATTAACTAATTTTTTTTCTCGGTAAAAATGATGCAGTTTGGGACCGTGTTCACCAAGCATGGTGAACACGTTTCCACGGCATAATTTGCATGTTGACACTACCCATTGCTGCTCAGCGTAAGTGCAATGCACGCTCCCTTTGTTCAACTCCTTTTCCTTCTTGACCCAGCTCGTCCGAGTTAGGAACCATTTCTTCACCCTCACTCGCTCTAGTTCTATTTCATCTGCTATGAGAATTGCGTTAGTGTATTGATCAGCCCCCATTGGCCAAGTTAATAATGGAACTCGCGATTCGATTTGTATTATTATTATTATTATTATTATTATTATTATTATTATTATTATTATTTTATTTTATTTTATTTTAATCGGTTCAAAGATTCAAGGGAAAGAAAAAAAATAAAAACAGTATGTAAACCAACTCTCTGTATTTCAAAATATGCAAAACAAACGGTTGTTTCTAAACTATGCTGTAGAAAAATGTTAACTTCATTTTTTTAAAGACAAATCTGAGAAAATTTGTTGCTTTTGGTTTTGAAAAAAACAGTAAACAACACAGTATGTTTAAAAAACTTCTCCCTTCTACTTTTTTGTTGGAAGACAAGTTTAGATAAGATACACATTTTGATGTAAATGAAATGCAATATTATACTGGAATTGCATATATATATATATATATATATATATATATATATATATATATATATATATCAGATACGATCACAGTATCAAAAGAATACTATTTATGCATGTGTACTATCCAGTAAAACGATAATCATATGCCCAAAATTCACATATATGAGTACTACCAGTAAAAGATAAATATATCTTAAAAATCATACATAGGCAGATGCAAAAAAACATAGAATATGTGATTTTAGGCAAAAAAACGTAACGTATAGGATTACCGTTCACCGGGTATATTGAGCATGCCGATAACGTGTTAAGATGTTGATGCCCATTAACTCCTAACTGGTAGATGAATTTGCAGGAACAATAACAATATAGTAAGGAAGTAGATAGAAGATGAAGACTCGAAAAGTCATCTTATTATTGAGAATTAACTTTATATAATACAAAGGAATAACAGTTACAAAGCAATACACTAATGGCTAATCAATGATATTAAAGAGTAATAATGTCCATTATTCAAATATTTTGTAACATATTACACTTAAATCTAATAAAAAAAATTATACTACAACTTTAATTATCACATGATTTTTTTTTAAGTTTAAACATAACTCTAAAATTTAATAAGATCGAGCCAATGATAATCCTTAATTGAAACTAAAATTGTGTTGGTAGTATAAATTGAATTAAGGGGGTGTATTCAATCATGACTTTTGTAGAGTTTGAAAGACTTTTAAAATGATAAATTTTAATAAACTTTGATCGACTTTCATAGAGTCGTTCAAAACTTTTTAAAACTTTATAAGACTCTAAGTTTATATAAAAAACATTCATAGACTTTTATCAATTTTTTATTTTAAAAAGTATACAAAAGTCATTGAAATTCTAAACTGAATACATCCTTACAAACTTTCAATAATTTTGATTCTTATCATTTATAATTTTCTTACAAAACATTTATAATATATCACTACTGAAAATTATAGAATTTCCAACCACCTGAAAGTGATCTTAAATCAAGTCGAAAGTAAAAAGTGGTCAGAAATAGCAACAAAGGTTTTTTCGGATACCAAAAAGTGGTCGGAACAAGGCTATCGACTTAATTTAAGATCACTTTCAGGTGGTAGGAAATTTCATAATTTCCAGAGTGTATCATAAAATTCTTCTTATTATA
>NW_017619385.1:3830000-3940000 GCF_001879475.1 Ipomoea nil | reverse complement strand
AGAAGGAAAACTCTACAAAAGTCTTAAAATTAAAAATTTTACAAAAGTTCATAACTGGCACATGTCACTCTAGTTCATATCAATAACAAATAGGGAACTCTGGTTTTGTTGTTATTTATGAAGATATATCATATGCTAAATTGCCAAAAAATTTGTTTTCAAAAAGGCCAACTTGCTGCGTATTGGTGTTAACCAAGCCTGCTAAGGGAGAACTCAGCCCAGAGGATCAAGAAAAATTGAAAGGAGATTATGATCAGGCTGTGACCGAAGTTCGTTAGCTAACATCATCTATGTTTTGAAATTTTATGGTTTTGATGTTTGTACTTAGAAATGTACTCTGCTTCATTGTTAGTGATTGCTAAAACTATCATCTTTTTAATCTGGTTTGCTTGCTGGGAACTGTTTATCTTGTCATTTTCCCCTCAGTCCACCCACCAATGCCAAGTGAAGAGCTTTATGGACTCATTTCAAAGTAATCTTTATATATTTATCTACCGATGAATGTTAAACATTGACAGAACAAAATATAATTCAAATCTTTTTACAACACTCCCTCTCTTCAATCCCAGTCCATTGTCGATCTTCAGTCGTCGTGTTCATCATCGCTTTCAGAATCTGCAACCAGGCAATATATGATTTTGTTTTTGTTAGATCACGAGTTGTCTAGAGTAAACCTTAATTGTTTGTACTTGCCTGACTCAATTAAAGGGCAGAGTGTTGGTCTTATGGTATTCTTACCCGATCGAACGTCGCTGATCTCGCCATTCCGGATTTTTCCTATGAGCATTCGGAGGATCATCTTCGTCCAGTATATGTGAAGAAGCATGAGGCCAAACAGCAGAGCATTGAACATAAAGTAGTATATAACTTCAGCTGTGCCATGCTTATCCTTGTCCAAGATGAAAAGTACATCGTAGCTGTAATGTTTTGAAGTCTTAATTGTTAATGAAAACAAAAACATTAACGGAAGACATCTTTAAGAAAACATTGAACATTGTCTTAGAAAAACTATATATATATTAAATTCAATATGACGAGCAAAATTGAAGCATGTGCTCAATTTCAACTATTATAAATATTACTCTGTAATAAGCAATGTTGCGGTACCTGGGGTGCGCCGTGCGCCTAGAGCACTAGGCGCCCCTTAGAGCACCAAGTGCCTAGGCGGCGCCTACGTGGTCAAGTTAATTGAGTATATTGTAAACTATAATCCCACAAACTAGTCAATTACATATGTTAACTGACTCGATTGTATTGGGCGTCAATTCTACCGAGTTAGTGTCCAACTCAGCGTCTAGTTAGCCAGTTAGTCGGCCGACTAAAAGCTTAGGGCTGAAATTGTCTCGGCCTAAGGGAGCCAACTCTACCGAGTCAGCGTCCAACTCAGCGTCTAGTCGGCCAGTTAGTCCGCAGGCCGATTAAAAGCCGCTTAAGGCTGAAATTGCCTTGACCTAAGGGTGTCTAGCGCCTAGTCAATACCTAAGCTGATTTTTACAACACTGTAATGGCGGAGCTGAGAATGTACATACCTTGTGCTCTTGAGGACGCAGAAGGGGAAAAGGATTAGACGGCCAGTGAGCCATGACAGCACAAAACCAAGAAAAGAAAGGTCGGACAAGCCATAAAAGCCACTGTATCTAGACATCTTTGCAAATTCCATAAACACATCACACCCTTCATGAAGTAGTAGAACCATTGAACCAACCCTCCCAAACCTGCACAAAACCACACATTATATATATGCACACAAGAAACAAATATAGATAAAAAAAATCACTATTCAACTAACAATAACTTAGAAACTAAAATTACAATTGTCCTCACACATATCAGTAGAAACAAACACAATACAACTTTAAAATATATATATATAGTAGAGGGAAAGCATTCCATGATATGATGATTATGGACAAGAGTAACTAGTATATAGTATATATACATACCTCAAAATATAAGAAGAGAGAATGAGGAAGACTGATGTTATGTGATGAGCCATAGATGCTGCGAAATCAGAACGTCTTGTTTCCCAAAACACCAATGCAAAAATGGAGTAAATATAGAACCCTCCAGCATACATATAATATCCCTTCATCTTTAGCCTGCACATCACATCAGATCATCACCCACACACTAATTATTACATTCAAATTTACTGCATACAATCAACCTTTTAACCAAATTATA
Organism: Ipomoea nil; assembly: GCF_001879475.1. Taxonomy (NCBI): domain Eukaryota; kingdom Viridiplantae; phylum Streptophyta; class Magnoliopsida; order Solanales; family Convolvulaceae; genus Ipomoea; species Ipomoea nil. Next base: position 3,937,816 of record NW_017619385.1, on the reverse strand, counting down.
TATATATTTTCTTTACATTATTTTGTTAATGAAAAGAATGAGTTAACTAACTGAGAAGAGACAGAGGTTAAGTAGCATACTTGTATTTGTGATCTGGCCAAAGGTGGTCACCCTCACCAGGGCCCATCCAAAAGTATTTTGTGTTGGTGAGCCATGGCTCATCATAGCAAACATAAAGTGCAAAAAGCTCTGAAGAAAAGTAATGGAGGAACTTCCAAGCAGACTCTTTGAACTTGTCGATCTTCTTCCTCTTAGGGCCTTTCTTGATTTCCACATTGCCATGTTTCGCCCCTAATACCATCCTTCTTGCCATTTTCTGCAACACTAGTACACTTATCATCAACATCATATACATATAAATATTCATTCCCAGATAGAAGAGTTTGTAAATGTTGGGCCGAGGCCAGTGAATGGCCAAATCCAGCACCCTGTCCCTGGCAATTGTGATGGTTTGTAAATGTTGGACAGAGGCCGGTGAAAGGCCAAATCCAGCACCAGATGCTAAGGGGTTGTTGGACCGAAAGGGCCAAGTCCAACACCTTACATGCTTTTTGAAATTGTGACTGTATAAGAAAATAAAGTTACGCATTCGCTACTAGCTATAGATATTGGCGTAGGTAATATACCTCGAAGATTGAAGTGTCGAGAATGAAACGTAGCGTGGGGAAGTAGAGAAGCAGGAAGGGAAGAAGGAAGAAATCTTGGTAGTCTGGGTAGGATTCCATTTTCCAGTTAAGCCAAGAAGCTGCCATTTTCTGCATCATATATATAATATCAAGCTAAGATTGCTTCTATTTTTTCTTAGAAGGGCTTTTGATGATGGAAATATAATGTGATATTTGGAGTGCTGGAATGAAGAGATCAATATAATGGAGTTTATGGCGTCTCCTTTCTAGTTTCCACGGCTTGTTGAATTGGGTGAAAAGATTCAAATTTGGCTGGCAGATTAATCATTATGAAAACCAAAAGTGTACCGTGTTTCCTCGAAACTCCACCTACTATTTGGAATCTAGCTTACTGTTTTTCAAAAGACAAAAAAATATATAATTTAAAAAAACTGGCAAACCATCTTTGTTAATTATTTACTTTTTTAGTAAGCCCACACGTTTCTTTGGCGCAAATTATTGGGTGGACCCGAAGGTGAATTTGAGTCTAAATATTTACAATTTATCTTTTAAAATTCACAATTTGTATATTACAAATATACAATATAAACATATATGTAATTGATTACATTGTTTTGTATTCACAAGTTACTTTCAAATACTGCATTCACACAATTGTAATAGATTAGGATCTGATGACCCTATATTGAATTAACAAATTCTTTTCTATAATTGTTATGTGTTTTGACTTAGAAACACAATTTATATTCTAAATGTTCACAATTTTAATACTAAAAATACATAATTTATATGTTTAGGACCAGGGTCCACCTTTTCAAGGTGGACCCTGGTCCATGGTATACCAACTCGTATAACAGGGCGTTTGGTTGGGAGTAAGGAATTAGGGTGGAAAGGAATTGCAATTCGGTGGGAAAAGAATAAGGTGGAATAAAATAGGAATTCAAATTACATTGTTTGGTAGGGATGAATAGAATTATTGGGTAAGGAATAAAAGAAGTGATATTAAGACTAAAATGTCCTTATGTAATAATAATAGTAGTAATAATTAAGTGTACTTTTGTCATTTCATCCCTTTTTTCTTTTCCCACGACCACCGAATTGCAATTCATAGGGGGGTGCCCATGAATTGCAATTCAGCAAAAGGAGGGAATGGAATTGCAATTCTCTCCAACCAAACGGCGTAATTGTGACTTCCACTGAATTGCAATTCAACTATAGCCAAATTACCCCCAACCAAACAGACCATCAGTATTACGAATAGAAAGGGAGAGAAATTTTACCAGAAAAATGTTTATGCAGGTAGAAGGCAAAAACCAATTCAAAAAGTCAAAAACTTGTGTAAGTCTGCCCCACGGATCCTTGAATGTTATGAGACTGGTCGGATTAAGATAAAAATGTAATACTGATGATAAATGTAATACTAATCATGAATAGAGTATTTATTACTTATAATGAAAAATGTAATATTTTTGAAGAACAATGTAATACTTTTACATTTTGATTTATTTATGATTAATATTAGATTTTTCAATATAAGTATTATATTTTCATCTTGATCTGACATGTCATGGTCTCACAAGAGAATCACTTAAAAGAAGAGACATATAATGCGATTGGTGACTAGAAAACAGAGAAAAACAATTTATTAATTTTAAAAAGATTTCCTCTTCAATATAGTTAGTGTGTTCATCATTGATGATATGGATAAGTTAATCTAGAATAAAGTTAGCAAGAGAATTGCATAAAAACTTGACAACCTAGAACCTACCTTAATTTGGATGGTATGAGCTTTGAACATTCTTTTCTCTAGCTTTGACCTTTGACCATATGTATGACTTTCAATTCGTCCCTCATCTTTGAATGTTTTATTATATAAGTTTTGGTTTGGAGAACATCTCGAATGAAAGCAGATCGTTACTTTTAATAATGGTCAATTATATTTGAAATAAAAGTTGACCCTTTTTAAAAAAAAAAGTCTAAAGTGTCCTTCCATACCCTGAACTATATTGGATTATTCATGCCGCACCCTAATCTTTTCATAAGGTCCATTTAGATTCACAAATCATTAATTTTTTTTATTTAACAATTTTTATAGGTTACCAGTTACTATGATGACATGGCATAGGTTATTAACTGATGTGGGCCTTCTTTTCAAGTCAATCTTAAATTTTTAAGTCAATCTCCATAAACGCCGTAACTTGCTGATCTTCATTTCTTCCTGCTCCATCACAGATAGAGAGAGAGAAGAAGAAGAATAAGAAGGAAGGATCTGTAATCTGTTTGTTTGGAAGGAGTGAGGATAAAGAAGGGAACAAAGAAAAAGATCATTTTTGTCGAAAACAAGAAAATGAAATCCACCCTTCTTCGAGATATTGACGAGAGCCAACTTCCAGAAACATATTACGGCAAACTACCATTAGTTCCTATTCATGACTGCTAAATAATGATGTGCTAAATGTGCTGTGTGCGCTCCCTGGACCATTTTATTGAACTAATTTAATCATTAGCTTCTTCTCAACAAGCCTTTACCTTCTATGGCTATGATGTTATCGTGGATGACTGAACTCATCATACCTTGAATGGCCTTTTTGATACTTAATATTGATATCTACTTTAGACGAGCTTTTAGAAGCCTAGTGTTCAAGGGCATGACATAGTTCATCAACCATAAATGTGATGATCAGCCTGCCGCCAGTATACTATATATATATATATAGAAAACAATGGTTGGCCATCTTTTGCACCGCTTGGAGCCGGTAGCGGTGACCTTCAGAACCTCCATACATATATGGGTGGCCATCTTTTCTCATATGACTATATGAGACAGAAACGTTATTATATCCAACAGAGTAACCGGTTTCGCAATCCTACTTACTACTTTGTTCACCACCACCGCGGCTTCCGATGTCCCTGCTGGATACTTGGCACCTTCCAGCACTAGTAGCTCGCCGTTGCAGTTCTTTCTTGACGATGATTTCCATTCTTCATCTTCTCTGGAAAATCGGCGCGACTCTAAAAAAGACGTCGTTTTTTACTGTGGGGCCCATCTTCCCGCCGGTGTTCGCCCAGAGCGCGGTGGCGACAAGCCTCTGATCGGAGTCCGACTGTGAGCCTCTGCTGATCCTGCCCCTACTGCACTGCAGCTACCGTTGGTTCGCTGAAGAAGTTTTTAGAACAATAAAAAAAAAAGTTGACCAATATTAAGAATGCTCTTATTTAATTTTTCAATGTTGATAGAACATTTCCGACCACTTAAAGTAGGCGGAAATAAGAGCAATAAAATTTGCATGTATAATAAATAAAAATATCAAGTCTAAAATTTTTGACCAATTTTGTTGGATAACTTAATTTACTGATGTAAGATTTTTGGGCATTCTAAATTCAGTTAGAAACTAATAAGAAATTTACAAAATTTTGATAATGACTTCTTATGACTTGGAATCATAGTACATCTAAACTTCACACTCTATATAATAAAGCTTTAAAACATCTTAAAATTTTTCTTTAAAAACTTTAAAACATCATTATTCAATATAATTAAGGTAATATAAGAGCGAGATTGACTAAAACAAATGGTTAATAATTAACTTTTATATATATATATATATATATATATATATATATTGATTACTACTGACTCTATTATAATATAGCTCTACCGATCTCAATTGTATTTTTTTTTGTAGAGCTGTCAATGCGGGCTGGCGGGGCGGGCTAAAAAGCCCACCAAGAATACGGGCCTAGGTGGGGGCAGCTCGTCCCGCCCCGCCTAGGCCCGCGGGCCCCACCAAAGCCCGCCTTTTTTTCTTTTTCTTTTTCTTTAAATCATATGTCCCTAAAATCTAAACTCTGATGTGACTATGTTAATAACTTAATTGTTATCAACTTAAAACACTTATTCATAAGTAAAAAACACAAATCAGTACATTGTTGTAGTTCATATACACTGTAAATCTGTAATCTACAGTAATTCATATTTTTTAAAAACAAATATGTAGTACTGAACTACTGTAATCTACTAATCATATCCAAATGTAAACTACTAAATTACTAATCATATAATATCATTCATATAAATATATAATCATATGTACAGTTGTAAACTATAAAAATAAAATAAATTAAATGAAAGGAAAAGAGAAAAAAAAAAAGGAAAATAATTAAATTACCTGGAGGGGTCGCCGGTCGGACTGTCGTCTCGCTGCTGGACGGGGTTCGGAGAGCTTGAAGTAGTCGACGGTCGTGGTGGCAGTGCCGGCTGTGATGCCGAATGCGGCGGGCGGCGGCGTCACTAGGAGATTGGCGCAACATAGTTGGGAGACGGGCGGAGGCGTCGCTACTCATTGGGAATCTGCGATTTCCCGGTAAGAGAGAGTTAGGGCTTTGAGCGGCTGAGCCTTTGACCGCCTTTGAGTATTATGATTTAGGGGGTTAGGCTTTTAGTTTTAGTTTTATTTTATTTAGGATTTAGAATTTAAAAAAAAAAAAAAAAAAAGCGGGCTGGCGGGGCGGGTAAAAAAGCTCATTTTTAAAACGGGCTTCTAAAACATGAGTCCACCCTGTCCTTTTGACGAGGAGGGGTGGGAAAGCCCGGCGGACTAAGCCCGTTTTGACGGTTCTATTTTTTGTGTTTGAAATTAAAAGCAAGTAATATAATTCTAATGTAGTATATATTAATTATTTGTCCATATGGGTTTTTCTCTTGGAATATTCTAAAGTTTTTGTTTGATTAAGAAAACCAAAAGAGTGTTTCCCCGCAAGTCCAAGGATGTTTCCTCTTTTTGGAATCTGGCTTAATACATCAAAAGAAAAAAAAAAAAAAAAAACACATGTAAATATACAAAGTGTAGGCAGAGAATCTTGATTATTGTTCTAGATACTCCTTTTGGTATATGAGTTGTGGACTTGCAAATAAAGGTTTTATAAAGTGGCAAAATTTGTGTGAAACCGTCTCACGAATTCTTGTTCGTGAGGCGGGTCGGGTCAAGATCAAATGTAATACTTATACTAGAAATGTAATACTAATAAGGAATAAACCGTCCCATCACTACCTATATTGGGTATGGCAAGTTTTCCTTGACTCATAAATGTTATCTTGCTTCTCTTGATACCGAAGTACGTAGAGCCCAGAAATTTTCGTCAAGCAATTCAGTGTGAACCATGGAGGAAGGCTATGCGTGCGGAAATTGATGCTTTGGAGAAGAATGACACATGGACACTTGTACCTGCTCCCAGACACAAGAAGCCACTTGGGAGTAAGTAGGTCTACAAAATAAAAAGAAAATCTGATGGGAGCATTGAGCGCTACAAGGCACGACTGGTGATATTCGGCAATCATCAGGTTGAGGGTCTTGACTACAATGAGACCTTTGCACTGGTAGTAAAGTTAACGACTGTTCGCACTCTTTTAGTTGTGGCTGCAACGCGTTCATGGGAGCTACATCAAATGGACGTGCATAATGTGTTCCTTCATGGCGACTTAGATGAGGAAGTTTACATGAGGCTTCTACCGGGGTTCGCACCTCACAGTCCAACGTGGTGTGCAAACTCAAGAAGTCTCTTTATGGTCTAAGATAAGCCCCACTGTGCTGGTTTGCAAAGTTGTCAGGTGCTCTGAAAAGGTATGGTTTCACACAGTCCACATCTGATTATTCGTTGTTCTCGTTGCGTAGTGATCATGGTGTGGTACATGTTTTGGTGTATGTTGATGATCTTGTTATTTCGGGAGATAACACAGTTATGATTGCCAAGTTTAAATCCTACTTGGCCTCTTGTTTTCATATGAAGGATCTTGGTACTTTAAAATATTTTCTTGGTATAGAGGTAGCTCGGAATTCTTCTGGTATTTTCTTGTGTCAAAGAAAATACGCTCTTGATATCATTTCTGAGACAGGTCTACTAGGTGCTCGACCACTGGGTACTCCTATGGAACCCAATCATCGTCTTGCTTTATCTGAAGCCCCGCTTCTCGATGATCCCGAACCATACCGTCACCTAGTGGGGCGTCTAGTTTATTTGTCAATCACCCAGCCAGAGTTAGCCTATGCTGTCCATACTCTGGCTCAATTCATGAAGGATCCCCGTGATGATCATTGGAAAGCAGCGCTTGGAGTAGTGCGCTATCTAAAAGGAAGTCCCGGTCAAGGTATTTTTCTATCCGCTAAAAATACTCTGCAATTAACTGGCTGGTGCGATTCAGATTGGGCAGCTTGCCCTTTGACTCGACGATCGTTGACCGCATGGTTCGTTCAGCTAGGCGACTCTCCCATCTCTTGGAAAACAAAGAAACAAACCACAGTTGCACGCTCCTCAGCCGAAGCTGAATACCGAGCTTTGGCCGCAGTGACATGTGAATTGAAGTGGTTAAAAGGTCTTCTTCGTTCTCTTGGGATACACCATACGACTCCTATGCAGATTCGTTGTGACAGTACCGCTGCTCTTCACATTGCAGCGAATCCAGTCTTCCATGAACGAACAAAGCACATCGAGGTTGATTGTCACTTTGTTCGTGATGAGCTATTACAAGGTGTGATACAAATAGAGCATGTGTCTACGACACAACAGTTGGCTGATATTCATACAAAGGCGTTGGGCAAGACACGCATGGAGTCTCTTATTCCCAAGTTGGGCATCTCTCTGTTACATGCTCCAACTTGAGGGGGGGTGTTAAGGAAAGAAATCACAGAAATCACAAGAAATCACATAAATCACATATTTCTTCTAGCAAATATTTTCTCTTGTAATCTTGGTTTCATTATTATTATTCTTATTGATTCTATTTCATTTCTCTGTACCTTATAGTTTGTATATATAGGGGTGTACATCTTCTGTAATGAAAGACAGAGAATATTAGATAGTTCATACATTTCTTTACACATCAAGACAAGAAGATGAAGTAAGATTCAAGCTACACTAAAGACTAATTAATGAGAAGTTTGGGAGGATACCTCATTTTTGGAGAATTTCTTGCCTTTTTCTTTACTTTTTTTTGTTCATTGTATTTTCTTTTATAATTTGTGTATTTGAGACATGTTAGTTATTGGTGGCTAAGAACACTTTTGAATTTTTAGGTATATAGTCTTAATGAACCTTTGTGGCCTAGTCCTTCAATTCCTAATGAAATGTTTATTTGGTTTTGCTTTTTTAAAATAATCTTGTGTTACAATTTGTGATTCATATTGTTGAAGTTTGTGGTTAAGAGCTCAAATTACATGCTTCATTCTTTACTAAAATTGTGTCTTGATGGAATTTATAATTACACTTAATTCTTGTACCTTGGGAAATGATATATATATATATATATATATATATATATATATATATATATATATATGTCAAGGGATTTATTTGGTTGCTTGTTTTTACATTGCTTGTGTGATCATCTTGTGGAATGAATATATTGCACTTATCTTTGACTTAATTGGTTTAGCAACTCTTCACACTTGTTGAGACCAAAATTCATATTTCATCTAGGTAATTAAACATTAGACCTAAAAATCTCAAATTCTCACTCACTCGCATCTTTTGATTTATTTGTCTCACTTATGATAGTAAATTGTTTACTTCCTTTTAATTCAATTTACTTGTTACATTACGATTAACTTATTATAAATAGGCTAGTAGTTAGTGTTTAATGCTCTTACTTCCCTGTAATTCGATACTCTATAATACTATAGGAACGTTTAGTTCAAGGGATATTTTGAAATAATGTAACATTCTCGAGAATCTTACATAATATAAGAATGTGGGGGGATGTGATTCCCATGAAAGCTACCAAAAAATGAACTAAAAACAAAGTATGAGAATATCAAATTTCATATAGTAATTTCATATTTCATTGAACCAAACAAGAGAATATGATAAGACCATATTCATATTCGAGTGAATTCCATTTTTGGTCCTACTGTTATACGGACGTTTTCAATTTTAGTCCACCTTAATTTTTTTTGCCACTTTATAACCGCTATTATTGAATGTGTTCCACTTTTAGTCCCACTGTTAGTATTTCCATCAAGAGGCCGTGTAATCTATGGATATTTTGACCTTTCTTCTCATCCAAGACTATGTTTGACTAAAGAAATGAGAACATTAAACCTAAAACCTAAGAAACCTTGCCGGCCCATGTTGGAACGAACGAAACGATGTAGCTTTGGCTTCCCATTCTCGTTGTTCGAAGAGCCATCTTCGAATATCGGAGGAGGAGGACAAAGCGCCTGAATTAAAAGAGAAGAGACAAACATAAAAAAGACCAAAATACCATTTGATTATACGGCCTCTTGACGGAAATATTAACAGTGGACTAAAAGTGGAACACATTGAATAACAGTGATTGTAAAATGAAAAAAAAAAAAATTAAAGTGGACTGAAATTAGAAACACTCTTATAACAATAGGACCAAAAATGAAATTCACTCTTCATATTCCCAAGGTTATGCGGATACTATTAACCAAACACACCTGAGTGTTTGTTTGTTGTCTAAATTTTCAACAAGCATAGCATTTCATCGGAAACATTTACCATCTTTTAAATTCACTTTATAAAAAAAAAAACCTTATTTTCAACCATAGTTAAATGACAGTAGCACTTTTTTGAATTTTAAAACATTTTTTATTAACCCTTTCAATTTTAAACTTATACATTATTGCCTATTCGGCATGGTATTTACCTTTTTGAAGCCTCTTCAAACAAGTGCACCACAAAGTTCTCCAAATTGTTGAATGAATCTCCACCCTTGTTGACACTATCCATTGCTGCTCCGCACAAGTGCAATGCACGCTCCCTCTGTTCAACTCCTTTCCCTTCTTGATCCAGGCAATCAATTAGTATTTGAGCCAACTTGTCCGAGTTAGGAACCGTTTCGTCACCCTCACTCGCTCTAGTTCCAATTCTATGTTCATCTGCTATGAGAATTGCGTTAGTGTATTGATCGGCTCCCATTGGCCAAGTTAACAACGGAACTCCAGCTACTAACGCTTCTAAGGTCGAATTCCAACCGCAATGACTTAAGAATGCACCAACGGCTCGGTGCTGGAGTATCAAAACTTGTGGTGCCCATCCCTTGATCACTATTCCCGTCCCTTCCACACGATCTTCAAAACCAGAAGGTACCGAGTTGTATCCTTCTTCCACGTGTCCCTTTGTCGGACCCCTCGTTGACCATATAAACCTGACCCCACTTTTCTCCAACCCCAATGCTATTGCTTCCATCTGCTGATTGGTTAGAATTGATTGACTACCAAAGCAAACATACACAACAGAGTTATCTTGGCAAGAATCAAGCCAAGATATTATATCAATGGTTGAGATTGAACTAAGCCCACCTCTCTCTGCTTGCCCTTTTTCTAAGGGCAGTAATGGGCCTACGGCCCAAATCCTATCATGGCCCAAATACTCCATTAAATGCTTAAAATAAACACGTTCCAACTCAGTGAATGAGTTGCACACGAGTCCATAACTCAGTATGTTCGCCAGGAAACACTCTCTGAAGAATTCATCATTTTGGTCCCCGTCGGCGTAGCTCCGGTACACCGGAGATATCTGCCACCAGGGAAATTCCGGGCAGCTGGGAATATTCGGGAACCGGATAACCTCTCCGTCGTCGTTAGGATTCTTTCTCTTGGGCACTTCGCGCCAGAGACTATAAATAACAGAGAGGGCGAAGGCGCCGGAGGAAGAGAAAACGTAGCGGCGGACGCCGACCTCGGCCGCGACGTCGTTGGTGAAGCCGAGGAACAAGTCGGAAACTATGGCCGTCGGCGGCGAAGGGTGGCTGCGAAACCACCGGACAATTTGGCCCCTAAGCTCGCCGAGATTCCGCATCATGTGGCGGAAACCATCGGGCGGCAGGTCCTTGACGTTCTCGACGCCGGCGGGGAGATGTTGGTTGGCCGGAAAAGGTAAGACGAGGGTTCCGATGGAAGGGTGGACGGAGAGAAGGGCGTTTAAGAGATGGAGGTTTTTTGGGGTGACAAGAATGGTAATGGTGACGCCACGGGAGGCAAGTTGGTGAGCGAAGTCTAAGAGCGGTAGCATGTGGCCTTGAGCAGGGTAGGGGAAGATTAGGACATGGACGCCTGTCATTTTGGCGGCAGTGCGGCGGCGACACGGCGGAGCGTGGATGAGATGAGAGTGTTGTTACAGTGGTTGGTGGGGAGGATGGAGAGTAGGAATCAACATTAATTTATAAGACAAGGGAGACAAAAATGGCAAATTGGGGAAAGAGTTAATTATCGAAATGGTTCATTAACTCTAGCGAAATTCTTAATTTGGTCCTTGACTATTTTTTTTTAACCAATTAAGTCCTTCAACTTTAAAAATCTTAACCAATTTGATCATCCGTTTGTTTGACCGTTAGTCAACCGTTAACTTGGGACCAAATTGGTAATTTCACTATAGTCAAGGGACTATTTTGGTAATTAACTTTAGGGGTGGGCAATTCGGTTTAGTTTTCTCGAACCGAACTGTACCAAATCGAACCGAACTAGTTTGGTTTGGTAATATACTGAACGGTATTGGATTCTTGTATACCGAACGGTTCAATAAAAAATCGATCTGAACCGATCCGAATTGTTCGGTAAAAAATTAAACTGAACCGAATACCGTTTGATTTTTTTTTTCTAAAAATATAATAATAATAATAATAATAATAATAATAATAATAATAATAATAATAATAAATCAATAAATAAGTAAAAAGTAAATCTAAGTCCCTTGCTGCTTGCTCTGCCGTTCAGCTCATATTCTCACGGGTATCTCTCGTAAATGTTTTATTTGATTTCTTTATGGTTTGTTATCACTTATCAAAAGTTCTATATTATGTGTTATGATGTTTTCATAATCCATATAATATAATATAATCTATATTATATGTTTTATTTTATTTGATTTCTTTATTGTTTCTTTATAGTTTGTTATCTCTTATCCATGGTGTTTAGGGGTGGGCAATTTGGTTTAGTTTTGAATCCAGAACTAGGTGTTTCTTAGTCGGAAACCATTTTTCGATGTCGAGAAACCATGAAGCAATGTCCAGAAGCGAAGAGGCGAAGAAGTGATGTCGAGAAGCGGAGAAGCGGAGAAGAAGGTTGAAGCGAAAAAAAAAAAAAAGGAAAGTCATTTTCCATAAAAAAATGACTCTATTTTCCATTGACCCAACTTCATTTTCCATTGACTTTAATGTTTTCCTACTTACCAAACACTCAAAACCCGAAAAATAATTTCCAGAAATCATTTTTCGAGTTTTCAAACACACCCTAAATTACTTATGAACTCCTCCTATATAATCTTGCATTGGTATACTTTAAAATACTTATATTTAAATATGAACATTAAGCATTAACCTATTCGTGCAATACGCATGTAAAACTAGTAGAATCAATAAATCTAAATGATTATTTAGCCTTTTAATTGCCTTGTTGCTTTATTCTATATATATATATATATATATATATATATATATATATATATATATATTTCGTTATCAATTTAATATTCTTAATTCATGTATTAAGTCAAAGTTGGTTGACTTTGTTTATTTGATTTGTTTGGCAGCTAATTTGGTGACTTCAATCAACAAAGGGAATATTATAATAATGAATACAAAAGAATGATACGGCAGACTTAGGGTGTGTTTGGAAACCCGGAAAATGATTTCTGGAAATCATTTTCCGGGTTTTAGGTGTTTGGCTAGGCAAGAAAAATGGAAGTCAATGGAAAATAACTTGTGGTCAATGGAAAATCACTCCTATTTTCCGGAAAATGACTTCCCCTTTTTTTTGGGGAAGTCATTTTCCATTCGTTGGTTCTCCATCATATGAAGCTCAACCTCCGTTAACACCAAAGGTCAAAAGCGAAGCTGCACCACCGGAGACCATCGCCATTGTTGGAGGTTCATCCCGCCGCCGCCGTCAATCTCTCCATTGGAGGTTCATCCCGTCACCGCCATCAATCTGCCGTCGTTCCTCGGAAGAAGAAACCCAGATCCGCCACTGCTGCCGTCGATCTGCCCGTCGTTGCTGAAGAAGACCAAGGAAGAAACTCAGGTCCGCCGCTGCTCTGCTCAACCACTGCGTCCGGCCACCACCATCGCTACTGATCGAGAAAAAAGAAAGAGGGAGACGGAGGTTCAAGGGCTATTGTTTCACCGCTGAATCTGATGTCAACCACCCTCTCCGGAGAGGGAGACGAGGCCACTGGTCTGTTTGTTTGAGTACAGATAATATGCTTTCTTTTCTTTTTCACTCACTGTTTATCTTATAAATTTAATTTTGTTTGTTTTTTTTTTTTTTCGTTTGTTTGAGCCTGAAATTTCTGAGCTTTCATTATTTGAATTTGCACTTGCATTCTAGCTAATTGTATGTTTTTTATATTCTTTTGATATTCCAGTGATGTTTGTGATTTTTTTTTTTTTTTTTTTTTTTGTCATTTTCTTAATCATTTTCTAGAAAATGAACCAAACACACAAAGACAATTTTCTGTTATGTAGCCAAACACCGGAAAGGAAAATGTTTTCCGGAAAATGACTCATTTTCCAGAAAACATTTTCCAGAAGTCATTTTCCTGCTTTCCAAACGGACCCTTAAGGAAAAAAGAGAATTAATGAAAAACAAAGGGAAAAAGGAAAAAAGAAAACATAAGGAAGACAAGTAGGACTCCTTCGTCTTGAGATGGCCTGAAAATGTCTCATTAAATATTAAATCATTGAATAATTCAATAGTTCATCTATTAATTTAAACGCATGTATTTTAATCAATTTAGCACAATGTATGTATACTTTGAACAAGTCAAACATAAAAACAAAACAAGTGTGAAAGTGTGCTCAAAATATGTTTGCATCACTTTTCCAAGAAATAATCCCAACACCAAACATAAAAATAAAATTAGGGGTAAATTTTCGAGTGTCAACGGAACCTTAATAATTAGAATTTAAAAGTTCTAGTGGCACCAAGTTGTTCTCTCATATAAGAGGTTGTGGGTTCAAGTTTCAGTAGGTTGAGAAAATAGTTACGAGCAGATACTACATGGTAACAGAGTCAGTAATACTAAATAAATAAATAAATAAATTTAATACGCTCGTTATAAGTCAAAACATGTGATTTTTAGTGTGGGCATAGTTATGTGTGCATCTGACTAGCTCTGTTTGGCAGAGCTTATTTAGAAGCTTATAGCTTATTTAATATAAGCTATTAATAAGCTATAAACTCTGTTTGGTAATGTTACCAAAATAAGCTCCTAGCTTAAAATAAGAGTTTATTTCGGAACGCTACATTATATAGCGTTTCAAAATAAGCTCCTAGCTTCTTAACTTTTTTTTTTCCATCTTTATCCTTATTATTTTAAAGAAATAACATAACTTACCATTTCCAATTAAAACCCTTTTATCTTCTCCTTTATTTGCAACTTTCACCGCAAATAGTTTTATTATTATTATTATTATTATTATTATTATTATTATTATTATTATTATTATTATTATGAGATGAGATTTGCAACAATATTGCTACTTCATTATGAGATGCTAGATCATGAGTATGCTAATAGTTCTATTTCAAAATGTTAACTTTCTTTTAAAGCAAAATATTAAATTTTAATATGTAAACAAACTAATTTAAATTTTATGAAGATGTCCATTTTAGTATTTTTACATTTATCAGCTTATAAAAAAGCTAATTTTACCAAACACTTTCAATCATAACAACTAGCTTAACAGCTCTTCGATTTTTAGCTCCAAGCTTATAGCTTTTCAGCTTTCAACTCCTAGCTTATAGCTTTTCAGCTAGGTTTACCAAACAGAGCCTAAATGATTTCTATTATTCACTCAATTTTCTTTCATTTATTTGTCTAATTCCATTAACAAAAGTTAATTTATATTATTTATAATCCAAGTTTTTAAGTTAATAAATTTAATATTAGTAAATAAATTTTAAAATATATATAATCCAAGTTTTTAAGTTAATAAATGTAATATTAGTAAATAAATTTTAAAATATATTTATCAAAGTTTCCATACAAGAAAAAATATTAAATAAACATTTCAAAGTTATTTTAAAAAATCAAAGAAAATGAATCAATAAACAAGTATCAGTTAGACTATTTGCCCTAAAATGTCACTTTGACCTTTAAATATAGTTTCACTTTTAATCCATGTATATAAACAAGTTAATACATGTTCTGGTCCATCAACTATAGACTATTACTTAATTTAATTTTGGCCTTGGTAAAATAATTAGCCTATCAAAATCAATTTTGACTTATTTGACCACTATTAGTTGTTTGACTTAGTTAAACAATATATAAGTGCTTGATTAATTAACTTTTTGTAACAACTTATTGCTCCAAAATGCAATGTTGAAAAAATCGCTAGGTGCCTGGGGACCGCCTAGGGTGCCTAGAGCGCCTAGGCGGGCGCTAGGCGCAATTTTTACAACACTGCCAAAATGTTAAAATTCAAAAACCTACTTAAAGTAACTTTTACGATAAGTTTTTTGAGAAAGTCATTATATATATATATAATCAGTTACCAACTTATTTACCAAACACTTTTTTACAATCAATTAATTCTCAACTAGTCAAATTTAATAACTCAATCAACAATCAATTAATGCTCAACTAGTCAAATTTAATAACTCAATCAACTAACAACTATCTGCCAACAACCATTTACCAAACGCCTCCATATCGTCTGAGTTTTAAAATTGCACTCAATTTCGTCCCTAATTAGATTTTTCGTTCAAACCAATTTAAGTGGAGAGCAAACTTTGGCAATCCACCTCAATGAGAGTGGCATCACCATGAACAAGAAACGCAGAGCAAAGCTAAACCGTGTAGATCTGCCCGGAAAGTGAGAACCCGGAAGCCAAAGTTCATTAGCCTTCGCCTCCAGCTCGCCGGTGATAAGAGTGATGGTCCCCGGGCGGCGGAATCGTGTGGGGTGCCTGAATTGCAGGAGTCCATGACGTCCAATAGGCGCCCATTGCTAAACGACAAATTATTTTGTGGACCCGGGTCCATTTTGTAAGGTGGAAACAAATATGAAGATACACAATTTACATACTAAATGTTCACAATTTACCTTTAAAAATTCATAATTTGTGATGATCCTGTCACCCTGTATTGTATTCTTGTATTCACAAATTCTCAAAACTTACAAATACAATTTATATATATATATATATATATATATATATATATATATATATATATATATATATATATATATTTGAAAGCAAACCAATGTGGTTTTTATTAGAAATAAGCTGAAATAGAGTCAGGTTGACTGTGTCCCAATACATAGTAGTAGTCTGATCAAAAGCTGTAGAAGCTAAAGTATGAGCTAAATAATTTTGTGACCTAGGAATAAAATTAGCAGTAATCAAAAGTAGATATGCAAGCTCTACAACCATCAACAGCATAGCCAATATATGAATGAACCGGAGCACCTGTGGAAGATAGATAACACTGAACCGTATGACAATCCGTGTATATTCTAAATGTTTACAATTCCAATACTAAAATGCACAATTTAGAACTAGGGTCATCCAAATATTCCCATTGCTTCGCTATCATTGCAGTCGGCTTATTTTTTTTTTTTTATTTTTTTTTTTTGGGGGGCTAGTGTTTTCTTCAAACCGCTATGGGTTAGAATGATCTTTATCTGAACTTTCCAGAGCTAATTTTATTGCCGAATTTCTCGATATCAAATTAAACTTGGTGACAGTCGACATCTTTGAAAATAATTATCAATTAAATCGCTCTCATAACACTTATTTAAATAAAGCAGAATAACACAGAATCGAATAACCGAAATTGAGGATTATTGAGATAAGTTGAAAATATATATAAGGAAAAAAGATAGAACAAATTAAATTTGGTAATAAATATATACTCCGTAGTAGTGTAATAATAAATATTACAGGATAATGTATAAGGGAGAGATGTGATTAAGAGATCAACTTTGTAGCCAATTGATTATACATAACCATTGTTATTTGTACCACCCATAGTGAAAAGAGGGTGTAAATAATTTTGGAATTGTAAAAAGGTGGAAATTTTAACAAGTACATAGGTGGTGTAAATAGAAAGAATATGATTATTTACAATTAGGGGTGTCAGTGAACAGAGCTTTCGGTAAACTACTCGTGTTCGTGTTCGGTAAGCGTTTGTTTATTAAGGTAAAGAAACATTAGCAAACAAAATTTAGAGCTCAGTTTATAAATGAACAGAGTCTGAACAGTTGTAAGCTCGTTTGTTAAGAAATCGTGAACAAGCTCGTTTGTGTTCGTTTAATAATGTTCGCGAACAAGATCGTTTAGTGTTCATTTAATAATGTTTGTGAACAAGCTCGTTTGTGTTCGTTTAATATTTGTTTGTATTCTCTTTGTAGTTGTGTTACTTGTTTGATTATTTTTCGTGAAGATATATTATTTATTGTTCACAAACAATTTGTGATCATGAACATGTTCATATGTTTGATTATATTAAGCATTAACGAACGTATTTATGAACATGAACGAACATGTTCGTGAATGTGTTCGCGAACGTTAACAAACACTAATCAACGCTTAACAAACAAACACGAACATGATTTTCAAAAACCTTAACAAACGAACACTCACACTCACACTCCAAAACCTTAATAAACGAACACGAACAACCTCTGTTTGTTTATGTTCGATTCTTTAACAACCCTATTTACAACAATCTGATCAAATGTAATTTACGAGATTCCATAATAATTTTTTAATTACAAATTTAAAAATCAAAACATTAAAAAAAAAAAAAAACCCTAACCTTTTCTCCAATGAAAAGGTGAGTTTTTTTTAATTTTTTTTTTTAAATTTTTTTTGATAATGTTTGATTAACTTTAATGAAGGTGGTGCAAATAACAAATTGTTGTATTTACACCACCTATAGAGTTAGCACATCTATCAAAGTGTGGTGTAAATAACAATAAGAGTGGTGCAAATAGAATTCCACTTATATCAATGTTACAAACTACGTTAGGCGCCTACGCGTCCGATTAATTATTATTTTTTATTTAAAAATAATAATTTTAAACTAAAAATTATAAAAATTCACTAATAAAATATAAGGTTTTCATGGTTTTTTCTTAGAAACTATTTATTTAAGTGACTATAAAATTGTTCAAAATATTGTTGAAACCAAATACATAAAAAAAAACTAAAATTAAGAGCAAAAGAAGCATTTTTTAAGAAATTGGTGGGGCAAACCGTCTACGGCTGTTTGTTCACATAGATCTCGAAAAAATACGCGATTTCAAAAAAAAATTGTGCAAAACGGATAACCGAATCAAAAATTATGCCTTGCCAAAATTTCTATACTTGTCAACCACCCTAAAAAAAATTTAAAAAATTGGGCGGTTCAGCCGGTTAGGAGGAGGCCGATTCCAGCCTTCCTTGACGTGATCGGGTGGTGCAGATTACGATTTTTGCAACACTGTCATATATATACATCTATTTTGTTTTGAATGCTACGGACTCCTATTTATACATTAAAGAAAGGAGAAAGTTCTTTTCTCAAGATGTTGAATTAAGGTTCTTCAAAAAAAAAAAAAAGATGTTGAATTAAGGTAAAGCTAGCATTGAAAAAAGTAAATGTAGGAAGCAAGTGAAGAGTACGTCATGTGGAGCAAAGCACAAACACCAATAATATATGAATTTGAGCCACCAATTACCAACACTAAACATGGGAAAATCATAATATAACCGGCCAGCAGGTTGTTTCTTAATATAAGCTACTACCTAGTAATCTAAGCTTTGGTCTTTGGTCCTTCATTAACAATTATCACATCCCATCAAGAAATGAGCAGAGGAGAAGGAAAGTGGTCTCTTCAGGGCATGACTGCCCTCGTCACTGGTGGAACCAGAGGCATTGGGTATGAATTCAACTACTAAACTCTTCCCAATTATATTTTTGCTGAAAGATATGTTCAAATTTTTATTTGTCTGGTTTTCAATTCATTAGTTATGCAATCATAGAAGAGCTAGCAGGATTTGGAGCGGAGGTGTACACTTGTGCCCGGAATCAAAACGACGTTAAGGAATGCGTGGAGAAATGGAGGGAGAAAGGCCTCAAAGTCGCCGGATCTACCTGCGACGTATCCTCACGGGTGCAAAGGGAGGAGTTAATGGAAAAAGTCGCCAATCACTTCAATGGAAAACTCACATCTTGGTACTCCCTTTTTTCCATTTTTATCATATATATATATATATATATATATATATATATATATATATATATATATACCCAGTATATACTAAATTCTTTTTTGGTAAATATACATTTTGTTTTGTTTAAATAGGTGAATAATGCTGGGACAATAGCGCCTAAGGACGCAATAGAGTTCACAGCTGAAGATTACACATGTAATGGGAACCAACTTTGAGGCTTCATTTCACCTTTGTCAATTGGCATATCCATACCTCAAAGCTTCAGAAATGGGAAGCATAGTTTTCAACTCCTCTGCCGCTGGAATCATGCCTACCATTAAATCTACTCTCTATTCCGCATCCAAAGGTAAGTATATATTATCATTTTGCTTATCCAATCATACTACACTATATATCTTCAACATAGTTGACTCAAATTAAAGGTTATAGCTCTATCATTTTTAGTCTGGTTGAAAATTCATGACTAAAGGATAGATGAAAATAAAATTTTAAGAAAAATAAAGCTATGTAAGCAAGTAAATATCATCGAATGATTTTTATTAAGAAAAAAAAAAACCTCTTTTCATTAGTTATCTTTAGGAAATGGTTACTTTCTCTTCCTTAGCATATCTATATCTTCTTTTTTTTTCTTTTTTTTTTTGGGGGGGGGGGGGGGGGTCAGACCACCACGAGGTGTTATGAGCAGGCTTTAACAGTAAGAGTGCACAGAACTCGCGAAATGCACGTATTTAATTCTTTCTAACAAGTGACGCCCACAAAGAAACCTAATTTGCACTACAAAAAAAAAAAAAAAACCCTAAAAATATCCCACCCCATTTGTTAAAAACTCAACCCAGGCCAAGATTTTATTTATTTAAATTTCTGCAAAAAACCATCAAAATGATTTAATGGAGTTACTTTTACTATTTTCTCTACATCACTTCAATACTCTTCAACTTTTAGATCATTTTTTTTTTTTTTTGAGTGCACAGGAGGGGCCATGAGGCCCCGAAAGTCAAATCACATCATAATATAATAATTAAATAATAAAATAATAATAAATAAATAAATATTAAAAAAAAAAGAGAGTGAAAAAGGCTACCAAATTTGCAGTCTTTTGTACATATGAAAGCTTTCTAATTGTGCAAGCTTTCAAACCATGTAAGACTAATTTTTTATTTTTTTTTTTAAAATAAAATAAAAATGTCACCTAAAATTGTAATTGTAAAACTTGTAGGGATAAATCTAGACTTATCTTTGATCTATAATGGTGATGATCCACAATTCCAGTCGAGCATCACGACATTTTGTCAAATTGCATTACTATAGTTAAAAAGTCACATTATTGCAAGCTGACAAAGCCAATATGCACATGCAATAAATAAATAAGTAGAATTATTAGATTAATTTGGGGGGCATTTTTATAAACACCGATCCAAACCATTAGGGGCATTTTTATAAGTAGCTTATGCATGATTCCCCACAACTATATGTGCCATATTCCACCTAAGAAGCATTGCTTAGGTGGACTATATGTTTTTCTTAATAGAGATTAAAAACAGAGTTAGTGGTAATTGATATAATTTTTAAATTTTTGTTGATACTCGAAAAATTAGCTACTATGTAAACATTGCTATTACGAAAGGAGAATTTAAAATTTTTGCTCTGTTGCAATTCAATATTATGCACAAAAAAAATATAAAAAATCTTTGATTAGTAGTTCAATAAACAATTTTTAGTTACAATTAGTGATATACTTCAATTTTGTTTAAAAGGTGTATTTCGTTTGCTTTGACTACACGCTACTGCCAAAACATCGAAACAAATTTAAAATATTTTGGAGGTGTTTGGGTAAATAGCTGTTAACTGATTGTGTTAGTGAGTTTGTCTAATTGATAGCACTAGCTGATTGTAGAAAGATATTTGGTAAATTGATTGTTAACTGATAGTTGATTACATGCTAAATGACTTTTTCAAATGTTGATTGATAAAGATACTGTTGGAGGATAAGAATGTCTTTTCCTAACCTTCATCTTTTATATATAAGCCAATGTGAAAAGCTGATATAGTTGACTGGAATAATATCTTTTCTCCGTCTTCTTCAATCTGCTTCCTCTTCCTTTCCATAGCTTCATTCATGTAGCCCATATTCCAACATGGTATCAGAGCGGCGAGGCAGCCACGCTGCCGCTGTCACCGTCGCCGGAAAATCGAGTCAAAGAACGGCTCATCCGGCGATGTCGATTGTTAAATCCCTAGTTTGCGCATCGCCAATCAATCCGATTGCTACGCAGAGTAGTCGATCATCAGCAACGATTTCGCAGAGGAATCCAGAAGATAAGGAGAATCCGAATTGCTCGATCTCCTAGGTGACCTCCACAGTCGTTCCGCAACGGAAGGAAGGAGTTCGTCCGTTGATTTTGAGTCGATCTCCAGTACAAGTGACCTCCACAGCCGTTCCGCAGCGGAAGGAAGGAGTTCGTAGCTCACACCGATTGAAGCAGATGGAGCAGTCCTCCGATTCAGCCACAGAGGCTGTGTCTCTTGTTCCGAAGCGATCGTAGGAGTTCACGAAGGAAGCTGCTAAGTGCTCGTGGGAGCTGACGATTGGAGGCTCCGCCAAGCTGTCTGACGTTGTTTTGGAGGCGTCTGAGCGATCCAAAGAGATCGCCGCCGAAGCGTCCAAGAGGTCTAAGGAGATCGTGGTCGAGCAGATCACGTCTCAAATTCCAGCCGCCGCGATCTCTCAGCTTGTCGACTCGTCGTCGACTGGCTCCACTCAAACAACGGTGGTTGCGGCCACGGAGGCTGATCTCAAGAGATTTGGTGTTACGGATGAGTCGAGAGAGTTCGTTAAGGGGATTACATTGAACACATTCCGGGATTTTCCTCTACAAGATGATTCAGAAAGGTCCTCCGATCCATTCCTACAGTCTCTAATGTTCGCCAGGATCTTACAGAGTTCCAGGAAAGACATGCAAAACTTGTTCTCACATCAGTGAAGGAAATCTCTAAACTAAGGTATGAGTTATGCCCCCGTGTGATGAGAGAGAGGAAGTTTTGGAGAATCTATTTCCTTCTAGTTAACAACCATATAGCCCCTTGTGAAAAGAGATACATAAAAGAAAAAGGATCAATTCATGGGGAATTTATGCCAGTTGGTGCAGATTGTAGAGTTGTGCTTTCATTCAATCTCTTGAATGCTGATCCTCATGATTGGATTTATGATTGGGTTTTTCAAGAGTTAGATGATATGTTGGTGGCTCCTATTGTTCAAGCTTTACGACTAATAACTGACATTAGTGTGGAGAGTCAGGTTCTCTACCATACTTCAAAGTCCTCATTTTCTGGATGGGATGAAAAACAGGGGAGCTATATTTTCAGTATTAAGGATCTTCCCTTCTTCGTGAATTCAAATGAGTGGCATGTGGACACTGAAGAGACTGCTGCCCGTGGAAATGAGTGGAAGATTGTATCACTAACTGCATCTGCATACCCTGTTGCATCCCTTGCAAATGAAAAAGCTCTGACAAGGTGGGAAGGTTATGTAACCTTGTCTGTGAAGGCTGCTATGATCCAAATGTCACAAGGGGTTAATAAGGACACATTGAGCTGGTATAATTCATATACTAATGTCTTTGGGATGTATATATCAGAGAGGAGGTTTGTTGATCTTGGGAAGTTGATTATGCAAAGCAATGCTATTGAGGATTCTGATCTTGTTGTTTATATGAATCCAACAGCACTGAAGGCTTACCGAAAATTCCATCAAGCTGGAGTTCTTGCACAAGTTGCTACTGGACCTCTGAAGGTTTTCTGCAAAGGTGATGTTGATCCACTTAAGGTGAAGGATATTCCTCATGATTTGCCTTTGAATGAGCTGAAGTCTATCCTTGAGGCTCCCTGTGATATGGAAACAATTAGGCAGACAAAGATTGTCCTGGATGAATACAACATAGAGTATGGTAACTGAATGGTAGTTGGGGCATTGCTAGCAATGAATCCCGAGGAAGATAATCAGACAAAGCTCTCAAGCGGTGAAAGTCTTCATTCATGCCCAAGTGACTTCCTTGATGCTTTCTCCTTTTTTTTTTTTTTTTTTTTTTTTTTTTTTTTTTTCCCGCTCTTTTGTATATAAGTTGGGCATGTAGGATCTACACGCTCCAGCTTAAGGGGGGGGGGGGGTGTTGGAGGATAAGAATGTCTTTTCCTAACCTTCATCTTTTATATATAAGCCAACGTGTAAAGCTGATATAGTTGACTGGAATAATATCTTTTCTCCATCTTCTTCAATCTGCTTCCTCTTCCTCTCCATAGCTTCATTCATGTAGCCCATATTTCAATTGAGCAACTTTTTGAATTTTAATGTTTTAGAGAAATAAGTTGTTACAAAAAGCTAATTAATCAAACATTTGTATTGATTGTTTAACAAAATCAACTACTCCGTATGTTATAATAGTGGTCAAATAAATCAAATTTAGTTGATAAGCTATGTTATCAACCAGGACTTTATAAATTATCTTGAGACATCAAAATTGACTCCTTTAATTTATTTGTTTTTTTTTTTTTGACTAATTTCAACATTGATGGGTGACTTATTGGAAGTATGTAGTTAAATAATCATTACAATTTAGGTTCAGTTAGGTAAAAATTGTTATATTTTGCTATTAAGAGAGTGAAAATCACATAGATAAATTTAGATGCCACATCATCATACTACACTCATAAAATGATAAATACTAATGAGATTAATAAGTTTACGTTATTATTAGATTTTTAATAATACAAAGATTAAATTGATCAATTTAATATTTTCAAAAAAAAAAAAATTGATCAATTTAATATTTAAAGTGCTAAATTAAATATTATATTTTGCATTTGTGGACTAATGTAGCACTAGTAGTCATGTACTTCAAATGCCAATATGTATAGAAACTGCAGACAAGGCTTAGTAGGAAAATGATATTTCCATTAAATTGTTTTACTTATATACTACGGATAAACAAATATTAACTAAGAATTATAACTAGCAAAAATGACA
Organism: Ipomoea nil; assembly: GCF_001879475.1. NCBI lineage: Eukaryota > Viridiplantae > Streptophyta > Magnoliopsida > Solanales > Convolvulaceae > Ipomoea > Ipomoea nil. Next base: position 3,913,985 of record NW_017619385.1, on the reverse strand, counting down.
CTCATTTCACATGCATGAAGCAGTGAAGCACATAAAATAAATGGTTATAAGATATTGTCATCCAATCAGCACACGCATCGATTAGTGAGTATGGTATTGAGTGCAGATCGACTCAATTTCAATTAATAAGTTTTCAGATGATATATTTCTTTGAAAAAATAAAAACAAGATTTTTTTCTTTAACATTTTGATATAAAAGATTTGATAAAATAGTAATTTTTTTGAGTGACGAGAGAAACCAATAGCTTGTGTATCAGGAAAATCTTACATTGTGACTCTAATTGGCAAAATAAGGACCACAAGGAGATAAACTAGTTTAGGTTATCTGATTTATAATTGACTGGCTCAAATCAATGAGGTCAATAGGCTGCACCCGCTAGGAGTCCAACTTGTAACATTGTACTTATCAAGTTAACAACTTGACCAAAAATTGCTGGATTATCTCCAGTTAGTAATATTTTTTCTTTTATTATCTATTGTTCTATTTATTTATTACTTTTTGAACGAGTATAAAAATGTAGGAGCAATAAATCAAGTGACAAAAAATTTGGCATGCGAGTGGGCCAAAGACAACATTCGTGTTAACTCGGTTGCACCTGGGGTCATCCAAACCAAGCTCCTTGATGAAGGCACTGTACGTACAACATTAATTTCCTTTTTCAGATCAGATTAATATTTAAATTCTTCTCTTAATTTATTTAATTAGCATATTATAAGTAATAAAGAAAATGATCAAATAAACTCTTGAACTTTACATAATAGATCAATTAGACTATTGAACTTTTAAAAGATACAATTAAACACTCTAAAATGTTATGACTACAATGTTTGAATGGTCGCCTTCTCTTAGAGATGGAACCATTTTTGGTTGCCTCTCTAGAGAAGGCGACTTCCGGAGATGACAACTAATTTTGGTCGCCTCTCGGGAGAGGGCACCCAATCAAGTCACTGACAGTGCATTTCGAATGCGGTCAACGACAATTACAATAGTCAGTGATAATCTGTTAGTTATGAGTAAATTGGACCTATTTGATCGATTTTAATGATTTTGATGGGTTTTACACATTTTAAAAGTTTAGATGCCTAATTACTTTATTATATAAAGTTTAAGGGCATAATTGTCACTTTTCCCTAAGGGGGTGTTTGGTTGGATGGAAAACATTTTCCATAGAAAATGTTTTCTTAAAAGTGAAGGAAAATGTTGTTTTATGTTGTTTGGTTGGATGGAAAACATCAGTGTTGCAAAAATCGCGCCTAGGCGCTAGGAGGCCGCCGCGAGGAATGGCCTCGGCGGCCAGCCGCCTAGCTGGCCGGCTAGGCAGTCTAGGCAGCCGCCTAGACCGCCTAATCGGCCGGTTCGGCGATATTTTTTTTTTTTTTTTTTTGAAAATGCCGAAAAAATTCCGAAAGGCATAACTTTTGACTCGGTTGTTTGATTTGGACAATTTTTTTTTCAAATCGCGCATTTTTTCGAGATCTATACACCGCAAACAGCCAAAGGCAGTTTGGTCCACTAATTTCTCAAAAAAATGCTTCTTTAGCTCTTAATTTTAGTTTTTTTTTTTTTTTTTTTTTTTTTTTTTTTTTTTTTTTTTAATGTATTTAGATGGTTTAAACAATCTTTTGAACAATTTTACAACCACTTTTGTAAATAGTTTATAAGAAATAACTATGGAAACCTTAAGGGGCGTTTACTAACAGGAAATTTTCAAGAATTTTCGGAAATTGAAAATTGAAAATAGGCTAGGTGTTTACTATGCTCTTTTCCCATTTCCAAAGTTTGAGAATTATTCTTCCTTTTTCAAGAAATTTGGAACACAATCAAAAGTTGTTTTCAAATCTGAGAATAACACGCGTGAATAGTAGATCCACCCATCGAATCCGCCAGCCCTAAAATTCTAATTCCTAATTCCTAAATCCCTAATTGCCTTCCGTCCTTCACCTTCCCCGGCTCTCCGCGACTCAGCTTCTCGTCTTCTCTATAATCTCCACGACTTCCACTCCAGTACTCCACAATCCACACCCCCACACTCGTCTATGCCTCACGCCTTCTGGTTTCCACAGACCACAGTTCCACCTTCAACGAGGGCGACACTCCAGTCAGCTGGTCTGCGGTCACTCCCTCGGCCCTCCGTAGTCTATCCTCCGACGGCAACGCCGCCTTCGCAGCTTCGCTCCTCTCTTCCTCAGACCTCAGTCCTCTCACAGTCTCACAATCTCACGTTTCCTCAACTACTGCTGGACGCCGGTGACTCCTCCCTGCCCCGTCGGCCAAGCCACTCCACTGCTTCAGACTCCAATCAACCACTTGGCCAGTAACATACTGAGCTCGATAAATTTTTTTAATTACTATTTTTGTGTTTTTAATTTGGATTTGAAAATTATGTATTAATTGCAGTGTTGTAAAACTCGGCCGCCTAGCCGCCTAGGCGCCCGCCTAGGCGCTAGGCGGCCACTTGCCTTGGAGTTTTGGCCTATAGGCGGCCAAAACTCGGTCGGCCGCCTAGGCGGCCTGGGCGGCCGCTAGGCGGCCTGGGCGGTCAAACTCGGCCGAGTCGGTCAACTCGGCCGAGTCGACCGATTTCGTCCGATTTTGACCGTTTTGACCGATTTTGATCGATTTTGTCTGATTTTGACCGATTTTGACCGATGTCGTCTTTCATTAATTATTGATTTTAATATTATTATGACATTATGACTTATAAATTATCATTATTTCATTTATTTAGATGTGTTATTTGATTGAACGTTGAAAACAACCTTATTAAAATTATCGAACTACAAGTCTGTCACTATTTTTTTAAATTTTTTTGGTGCCCGCCTAGCGCCGCCTAGAATCTGCCTAGGCGCCGCCTAGACCGCCTAGGCGCTAGGCGCTGCCCGGCCGCCCGACTAGCGCCTAGCGCCTACTGCAACCTTGATTAATTGTGACTTTGGCACTTGGCAATGTGCATGCGAATTGTGACTTTGGCACTTAGCAGTGTGCATGCGAATTGTGATTAGGATTTTGAAAAATATGTATTAATTTTAACTTTGGCACTTGGCAGTGTCAGTGTGTATATGATTCATATTTTAGAAATGATGTATTAATTGACACTAGAGAATGAATAAAACAAGTTTTCAATTTTGGTTTTTGAAAACAGGGAATTGAAAACAGAGAATTGAAAACAGAAAATAATTTTCTGTTAGTAAACGATCCCTTATGTTTTAGTACTAAATTTTTAATTTTAAAATTTTTTTTAATTATTTTTTTTTTTTTTAAAAAATCGGCACCTAGGAGGCGCCTTTTTGCAACATTGGAAAACATTTTTCATTGGAAAATGAATTCTTTGCCAAATGGTGAGATTTTGTTTTCCACAAGGACTGGGAAGAAAAATAACATGAGTGTACCGTTTTACCCTTATGAAAGTTTCTTAATTACATAAGCACCTATTTATTCATTCATTTTTTTAAAGTCATATTGGTCTTTATACGCATTATTCCTTATCTTTTTAAACCCAACCAAACAATGGAATCCATATTCCTAGTAATTTCTTTTCAACCAACTAAACAATTGAATCAATATTCCTGAAATTTATTTTCTATTAAATTTCAATTCAATTTCCCTTCAAATATTTTACAGTGAACCAAACGGACGGTGAGTAATAACTTCTTGTTCTAATTTAAAAAGAATTCATTACATATATATATTATTTTCCCATTGTACTGAGTCTACTGACTGTGCAGAGTGAGGCTGAAGTATCGGAAGTAATCGGGCGCATGATCCGTCGGGCTCCGATAAGCCGGCCAGGAGAGGTCGGAGAAGTGTCGTCACTGGTGGCGTTCCTGTGCTTGCCCGCTGCATCATATATCACTGGACAAACTATCTGCGTTGATGGTGGATATACCATCACTGGTTTTCCATAAAAAATGGCATTTTTTTTTGTTCTAACGTGATAATAAATAAATCTCTTTATATTCATTGCAAAGTAGTGTTATATATATTAGAAATTGAATATTAAGAGAGGAATAATATAATGTTAGTATTACCATGTGCTAATTGTTTTATGGATGTTGTTGCTAATTTGAATAATAATGTTTGTACGTTTTCGATGTTGTATACTTCAACTTTTATTTACCCAACTTAAATACTATCTTATTCTTTAAATTTTACTTTTAAATTTTACTTTTATGATAGTGAACTATAAACTTAAAAATTGGCACAATGACATGATAACCAGTTATAATATGCGTATTACGCCACTGAACTAATGTTTAACATAAAAATGAGAATAAGTAAATAATTAATATAATGTTCAAATATGAAAGTTAATTTTTTTTTTTAAACCACATAACCAAATTTCATTAGAACAAATGTTCAATACAATGCGGAAAAGAAGTAGACCAAATAATAGGATCAGGTTGCGAACATGCCGTCCTAGTTAAGGCATGAGCATCTGTGTTCACTGATCTTGAAACATACTGAATAGACACCATATCAAAGTGTCGTTGTAGATCCCGACATTCATTCAGAATACAGCCTGCATAGGTAAAGTCTGGTAAGGAGCCTTTAAGCAACTTACATATCAACTGGCAACCAGAGTGTATTCTTGCTTTTAAAATATATACCCCTCTCCTTGGCCCAGGTGAGAGCTTCCTTGATAGCTATGACCTCAGCTAAATGAACATCATCCATGCACTGTACCTGGCCATTCTTTGCTGCAACAAAGCTACCATTTGCTTGTGTAATCACAATACCGTAACTAGCCTCATGTGTGTCTGACCAAACCGCTGCATCCACATAAACCATTAGAGTGTCTGCCGCGGCGGCACAGAAGTCGACATAGATGGATAGGGGCGGAGTCAGGATTTGTTGGTGCCGGGGGGAGGGGCAACCATTGCAATGTATTTCATTTTCCTTAGTAGTAAAAGCATATAGTAGTACACTACTACACTCGAGTTGGTTTAGCTACCATTTAACAACAATACCTAGACTTTTTGTTGTGGTGAGGAGTGATGAATCCATCTCCAATAAAGAGTAATTCAAAAAAAAAAAAAAATCCAAAGCTTAAGGATAAAAAAGAAATGAAAATTTACCTATAGACTTGCAGCTTGAAAATTGAAGAGAAATTACCTGCAGTGTAAGCCGCACAATCAACAGGCTCAAAGCTTCCTTCTCCCGTTCATAGTACCCATAATCCCCCTTTTCTTCCTGGATTTATTTCAATGGCGCTCAGAAAGGGATGCAGATATAAATTGAGGAAGACAACGATGGAACAATCTCGAAATTTATGAGAAATAAAAAAAAAAAAAACTGAATGAAGAGAAAAAGGATTTCGAGGAAAGAGCGGAGGCAGCCGAGCATATGAAGCAGCGGTGCGGCAAACTCGACGAGGGCGAACTGCACTAGTTTGGATGATTTTTTTTTTTTAAAAAAGCAATAATTACATTCCACTTGATTTTCTTCCTAGGATTACAATAACACTTCAAATTCTTTTTTTTGGATGGGTGGGGGGGGGGGGGGGGAGGCCCCCGGCTGCACTAAGGTGCCTCCGCCCCTGTAGATGGAGTTACTAGACTTGCGCCTCCACCTGCCAAAGCTTCCATCCTCTCTTGCCATTCATGCACAAGGCGTGCCACTTCCATCTTAATATGTGCTGGCTGCCAGATTTACGATTCCAATAATGATTGTTTTGAATATAATTAAAATACATTAACTTGTGATAATTATGATTGGAAATAAAAATAATATCCAAATAATTTTCATATTAAAATAAATTTAATTATCTTTAATGCGATTTTAGCTGTTTTTTTAATGGGTGAGTCGTCCCTGCAACAACGGGACTCTATTTGACCCTTCTGAACCGAGCACCACCCGCATCAACTAGAAGGAACCTCAACAAATCATCAGGAGGAGTCTCTAAGATCGTCGTATCCAACCATAATGTGACCAAGATTAACAAGAAAATTGGCACAACTGTTACCTTCCCTCAACACATGCGTGAAAATAACCTCATCAAACCCCCAAACAAGGAACTTGCAATCAACAATGAGAGCAATAATAAAGTCGCTAGGCTTGTAGTTCTCCTCCATCACCTTAACCACGGCTTCTGAACTAACCTCCACTACCAACCTCTTGAACCCCCTTTCTTTACTAAGTCGTAAACCCTTCGATCCCTTAGGTCCTACAATTCGGCAAAGAAACTATCTATAATGTCAATATTTCAGTGGTCATTGATTAGTTACTAAATGTTAGCTTCTTTTTTTTTTGTTGAAAGTGACGTATCTATATAATGGACTTACTAAAGTTGTCAAAAAGTAAGTAAAGAGTTATACAATAAAGTTATAGCATATATATGAATTCATATGTTTTCCTTGGGTACATGATTGAGATAGATTTTTTCTAGAACATAGTAGATCAACTTGTACTAAAATGTATATTCTAATGTATAAATGTAATATTATTATTATTAGAAAAAAATCATATAAAAAAAATTAGACATCATATATACATTCACCATAGAATAAGATAAATATCAATCTTGTGAAGGTTGAAATGCTTGAACTTGAAAGGAATACACCTGTGGTACTGGTGATAAAGAAGTGTTGCCATAGGGAGAAAAAAAAGGACTAAAACTTTTTTAGATTTAATTGGGTGTAGAATATGAAATAACAAATTTAGGCTATTCTTGAGAACTCAAGAATACCAGGGTGCTCCCGGAATTACTATTCTCTTTGCAAAAGAAATAGCTCATTCTAAAAAATGATATCCCTGAGAACAAAAATCTTTACCAGACAACGGAATAGGCCTATTCTCGAGAATTTCATTCTATTTTATGCATATTTCCTGAACCCGTTAATGTATTAAATAAAAAAGAAAAAAAAAAAGAATAAAGTTTGAAGAGTGAGTAACATTACTCTGTCTATATATACTTGTGGGTATGGACTAAACATGGGAAAATCATAATATAACCAGCCAGCAGGTTGTGTGTTAAGCTACAAGTAATCTAAGCTTTGTTGTTTGGTTCTTCATTAACAATTATCAAGAAATGAGCAGAGGAGAAGGAAAGTGGTCTCTTCAGGGCATGACTGCCCTCGTCACTGGTGGAACCAGAGGCATTGGGTATGAATTCAACTACTAAACTCTTTCCAATCTTTTCCATTATATTTTTGCTTAAAGATATGTTAAAATTTTTGTGTGGTTTTTATTAGTTATGCAATCATAGAAGAGCTAGCAGGATTTGGAGCGGAGGTGTATACTTGTGCCCGGAATCAAAACGACGTTAAGGAATGCGTGGAAAGATGGAGGGAGAAAGGCCTCAAAGTCGCCGGATCTGCCTGCGACGTATCCTCACGGCCGCAGAGGGAGGAGTTAATGGAAAAAGTGGCCAATCACTTCAATGGAAAACTCAACATCTTGGTTGCTATTCCCTCCCTTTTCCATTTCTTTCTATCATATATTTGTATTTGGGTAAAGATATGATTTATATATATTTTGTTTAATTAGGTGAATAATGCTGGGACATTAGTGCCTAAGGACGCAACAGAGTTCACAGCAGAAGATTACACAATTGTAATGGGAACCAACTTTGAAGCTTCATTCCACTTTTGTCAATTGGCATATCCATATCTCAAAGCTTCAGAAATGGGAAGCATAGTTTTCAACTCCTCTGCAGCTGGAATCATGCCTGTCATTAAATCTACTCTCTATTCCGCATCCAAAGGTAGGTATTACTATTCCATTTCTGCATCTTTTGCATAGTTTGGTGGGTGAAAGACTGAGTTTGGGGTAATGACTTTGTTTGACATGAAAAACTAATAAGTTAACTAATTGAAATTAAAGTGTTTGGTATAATTAATGGTTGAATTAGCTGATAAGTGCAAAATCAGATAAAAGTATAAATTAATCTATTGAGATTTTGATTGATGAAGGGTAGATGGTATCATTTTTTTTTGTAAATTAATAAAGATATATATAAAAAAAAAGTTTAACAGCCAGTAGATTATTTTTAAATGCTAGATCAAAATAAGTTATTATTTTAAACTTTTAGCAAATAGAGTTTATAGCTTATTTGTAATTTAAAATAAGTTATAAACTCTATCAAATAGAGCCAATATTTAGTCAGTATCCACCTTCAATGCAAAAACTTAAAAGACTGCATTATCAAAGCACATTCCGTGATCAATTTACCTTCTCTTGCAACTTACAAGTCTCCAGACAGAAGACGTGAAGGACCTTTAAGTTTGGAGTTCAAACTTAGATAGCCTCACGCTCAAATGAAATGTTATGAGTTTGGACCTTTGCGGCATGAACACACATGAAAATAAAATCCCCAAATCCATAGTGGTGACGATCAACAGTTTCAGCCATGCATCACGGCATTTTTCAAGTTGCATTAATATAATTAGAAGTCACTTTCTTGCAGGCTGAGAAAGTCAATATACATATAAATAAATATAATTATTAAATTAAATTAATTAAAAGTTGGTGCAGTTTTATAAACACCAGTCCAAGTCATTAGGTGAACCATAATTTGTTATTAATAGATGTTCAAAATTGATTGGTAAGAACTTTTAAAATTGTCTACCCACAACTGCCACAAGGCCACAATAATAAAAAAAAGTACTGGCAAATTTGAAAACACAAGTCCAATAATGGATGAAAAAACACTAATTACTCATTTTGAGAATTACCTTTTAATTTGGAATATGAAGATTTGGAAAATTTTAAAATATTAATTATTATTTATGATATTAGTTTGTGCTGCTACAAATAACAGGTAAAGTAAAAATAAAATGAGGCCCCTTGCCTCAAAAGTAGTATTCGAGTCACGAGTAAGTTGAGTATAATTCTCGTACATAAAAATCACAAGTTTAATTATTGTCAACACTTTCTCTATTGAGCCTGTCATAGAGGGCCTTTCTAGTACATTCACTGAAATAGATTTATCCCGTGCATACTCTTAATTAGTCATTGTGAGTTTTTCTCATCACCCAAAAAAGAGTCTCTCTTTCATTTAAGTATTATATAAATCCATGTATTAATGCAAAATGTTTAATTTAGTACTCCGTATCTCAATCATTAAATATATCATATACTATTTAAAACATAACAATTAAGAAAAATGGGTTAACCTTGTTAATATCCATTGGGAAGTCGTCCTATATGGTTGAATGATGTGGCATCTAAATCTGCCTATGTGGCTACTAATTTCTCAGTACCAAAACACATCAATTTTTACCTAAGAAAGATTCAAAATGAGGTTGTAATTAATAAAACTTAAGTAATCTAATTCCAATTAGTCACCAATCAAATTTAATTTGAAAGAGTTTTACTTTATCATTAGATTTTTAAATATATAAAAATTAAATGGACCAAGTTAATATTTAACGAGCTAAATTAAACATTGATAAATTTACACCTTTTCGTCCCTAATTTATAGGGTAATAGGATTTGCCACTACTTGTTGGTTGAGTTCACTTCTCTCCCTAAGCTAAAACAAACGTTGCAAATTTCATCCATTTTCAAACAAGTCGTGCTCACTTCTCGTTTCTAAGCTATAGCTGATATTGCAAATCTTGTCTCTAATGTTTTGTTAGGAAAAAGAGGAATTTGCAACTCCAGTTATAACTTAGGGATGAAAAGTGAGCACGTCCAATAAGTAGGGACCGAATTTTACACTTACCCTATAACTTAGGAACGAAAAGTGTAATAATTTTTCCTTATCAGTCAATTTTGTCTTGTTTGACCACTATTAGTTGTTTGACTTGATTAAACAACTAATATGAGTGTCTGATTAATTTGCTTTATGCCTTTATGTAACAACTTATTGCTCCAAAACACTAAAATTCAAAAAGCTGCCCAAAGCAGTTTTTTCGATAAGCTTCTTGACAAAGTCATTTTACTTGTAATTAGCTATCAGCTAACTTCTAATTTACCAATATCTTTCTACAATCAGTTAATGCTATCAATTAGTCAAATCCACTAACCCAATAAGTTAACAGCTATCCGCTAAACAGCTATTTACCAAACACCTCAATATGCATATAAACTGTACACATGGCTTAGTAGGAAAAAGGATATTTGCAGTAAATTGGTTTACTTAATAATTATTATATGAAGGGTAAACAAACGCCAACAGACCACATAAATCTAGACTAAGAATTATAACGGTAAAAATGACACTCATTTCACATGCGGAGGACATAACGTAAGAATCATCACATACATTGATTAGTATGTTTGTGAGTGCAAACTCAATCTCAATTGAGATGTTTTATGATATATTACTTTGAAAAGATAAAAAATGACTTCTAAAAAAATTCAATATCATTTTTATCTTTTTAAAGTAATAAAAAAATTCAATATACCATGGATATTGTGGTCCAATGGCACCAAGTTGCTCCTTTATATGGGAGGTTGTGAGTTTGAGTTTTAGTGGATGCGATATTGACTCTTTGTGCTTTATTAGATTGAGAAAGTAGCTATGAACAGATACTACATTGAAATAGAGTGAGTAGTATTCATAATAATAATAATAATTATTTTTGAGTGAGAAGGGAAATCCCGTCACTATATGAGGCTAGGTACATAGTAAATCTCGCTCATGTGTAATAACTCATAAACCATAAAAGAAAAGTAAACTGCACTAGGTTGATCCTATGCGACGGGCTCAATCAAAATGATGTTGACAAAAATTGAACTTGTAATATTTAAGTACGAGTACTTATGTTTTACTTAGGGTACAAAATAGTAATATTCTTTCTTTTATTCTATGTGATTTTTTTATTTAACAAATTTTAAACCATGTATAAATATGTAGGAGCAATAAATCAAGTGACAAAAAACTTGGCGTGTGAGTGGGCCAAAGACAACATCCGTGTTAACTCGGTTGCACCTTGGATCATCCGAACCAAGCTCGTCAATGACGCCGAGGTACGTATAGTACAACATAATAATTTTCCTTTTCAGCATAATCTTTTAATTTCGCTTCTTAATTAATTTAATTATCAGATCTTTATATATAATAAAACAAAATCTAGTCACAAAATTTTCTCTCCAAAGTGTGAATGCATTTTGATAAAAACAAGATTAGTCGGCGGCAGTGTAAGAATTATGTCCAAAGTAAGTAGATTCCTTCGGCGCACCGGCATTTAGCTTTGTCTAGTAACCCATTGAGTCACTGTGATTTACATCATCTCACATGCTCTGTCGGGTCGGAGTGTGGGGGGCCCTTAGGGTTGGGGATTCAGCCTTTTGGGGTAAGAAACAAGATTAGCAAAGTATGAATGAATTTATTGTGAGGGTAGATTTATTTATACATATTTTTTTGAAGTTATTATGTGTATTTATATTTTATAAATTATATTTTATTATTATAGCTCTATGCCTCTATATCTATCTCTATATATAGTAAAGCATAATTTAGTATGGAAAAAAGTTTATTGTATTCAAATTTATTGGTAATGTTTTATATTTAATATAATTTGTGTATATATTCATTTAAACTTCAATTATAATTAATTTGACTCCACATATATAAAGATGGGAAATTAGATATAAAATAAATATAGTTCTTAGATAAATAATCTTTTTCAAATGATGAATAAGTTTTTTTGTAGAGATTTTCAATAAATATCGCATGTTATTTTATTTACAAGTTTTATTTAAATACGTTAGTTATATAATTAAAGTAGTTATTTCGAATTCAAATTCCTTTCAAAAAAAATTCAAATTTAAATAATAATATAAGTAACAATAAACTTTAAAATCAACATAATAATAGCATAATTAAACTTTTAAAAATATTAAATATTACATCTTAATTATAATAAAGCCATATGGTCTTGTGAAAATTAAATGTTGGTATTAACAACATTTAATTTTCACAAGACCATATGGCTTTAAAAAGCATGCATGCACACCACACGTGCAACCCCAAAGTCCATAAGTTTGAAATTAATATATAGCATAGCTAGGCGGCCTTATATTTAAGATTGTTGATGTGCATATCGAGGATTACGGAGACAAAGATGCGTTATTTTTGGATTCATCGGATACTATCCAACAACACTCTCCAACTCAATTGACGTGAAGTAGGCTTAGTAACATTAAGATTATATTCTCGAATTATTAGTTATCATCTTTTATTGATTACACACTTAATTCGATAGTATTTGGAAGAAAAAATCAATGTTCGAACTAAGATTGTTATTGTTTGGTCTTTAAAGGTCAATTGTATGTTGCTACATCTAGAGTTAGAAATCTCAAAAGTCTAAAAATTTTGATCCGTGGTGACTCTAAAATTGTAATTCAATTACTATTGTAGTTTACTAAGTTCTTAAAAATTTGTAGTATTAAATACTATGTACTAAATTTTTAATATAGTTTAAGATTTGTAGTAATCACCCACCTTAAATATTATTTTAATTGTAAATATATTTATGTTCATAATTTTATCATAGGAATTCACACATAATAATTATTAAATAACAAAAATTTTATATATGAATAAACCTCATATAGGATATATTTTTATAACATATTTTCCGTGCATCGCACGGGACAAATACTAGTTATATAGTTATACTTACATTTTTAATCAAACTAATTCTGAGCTCAAGAACTCAAGTACGTTTTTCTGTTTCCACAACCATTACTTTCTTTGCTAATTCAGAGGATGTCAAAAATTTAATTGGTAAATTTGTTAAATTAATAATAGATCGTGCATCGCAAGGACAATTACTAGTTATAACTAATAACAACATTTTGTTCTAATTAAAATGAATTCATTAATTAATTTTCTTTTCCCAATAATGCAGATTTATGCTGAAGGGTCGGAAGAAATCGAGCGCATGATCCGTCGGACTCCGATAAGCCGGCCAGGAGAGGTCGGAGAAGTATCGTCACTGGTGGCATTCCTTTGCTTGCCGGCTGCATCATATATCACCGGACAAACTATCTGCGTAGATGGTGGATATACCATTACTGGTTTTCCCTAAAATAAACTTTTATTTTTTGGTTTGTATGTTATAATATAATAAATCTCTTTATATTTTTTACGCTTAAAGTAGTGTCATGTTAAAAGTTAAATATCAAGAGACAAGTTTAAGATTGGAATTGAATAATGTATGTAGCATTACCGTGTGTTAATTGTTTTATGGATGTCGTTTCAAATTTGAATAATTATTATGTTTGTGACTTTTACGTTTTAATATATATTAATTACCCACTATTATTATTAGAGTTAATCAACAATTTGGTTCCTCAATTATTAGCGAACTGTCAATATAGTTCCTCAATTGCTTATTCATCGATTTGGTCTCCAAAAACAATTATTTTTAGTCGATTTAATCCCTCCGACCGTCGATTTGGTCCCCGAAAATAATTATTTTTAGTCGATTTAGTCCCACCGGCCGTCGTCGTAAGACGGCCTGAGGGACTAAATCAACTAAAAATAATTATTTTCAGGAACCAAATCGATAAATAAGCGATCGAGGGACTACATTGACAGTTCGCTAATAATTGGGGGACCAAATCGTTCATTAACTCTTATTATTATTATTATTATTGTTGTTGTTGGTAATTAGTGTTACAATTGCAGTTAACCACTAATTGGACTAGTCACATGTTATCTTTAGAAAAAATGGAAGCATTAAGAAGGTGTATTACACTATTACCATACTTTGGTTGCTATTATTAAATGTTACGTTAATGGTGATTATAATGTTGCTTATTGCTATTGATACTTTTAATTAATGATAACATTATGGTATTAAGTTATGAATCCTGATGAATTGTTTCCAATTATGTTCATGTGGCAATATTTCAGTTAAGAAAATTTTATGGACGTTATTATTTTCTAAACATTAATATTTTTTGGACATTAAATTTTATTAAGTTTTCGGACATTATTATGGACGATATAGACAATTAACAAAACATTGTCATAGTTAGAATGCTTGTAAAAAATAGTGTGATCATAGGCACTACATTGCATTCCAAACTCTGTAACTACACTGAATCTCCCAAACCACGCTCTAGAAGACTGTTTTAACCCATACAACGACTTCTTCATCTTATATTACAAACTTTACCATTCTCCCCCTAAGCAACAAACTCATGTGGCTGCTCCATATACACTTCTTCTGACCAATCATCATGTAAAAATACATTTTTGATATCTAACTGGTATAACGGACAACTATTAATAGGAACTAGAGAAATAAAAAGCCACATAGAAGTTATCTTGGCCGGAGAAAAAGTCTCTATATAATCAACTCCATAAGTCTGTACATACCCTTTAGCCACCAAGCATGCTTTAAGCCAAGCAACTGAACCATCCAGGTTTGTCTTGACGACATAAATCCACTTACACCCAATTGCAGAGTTCTCGGTTGGGAGATGGACAAGCTCCCAAGTCTGATTCTCTTCAAGGGCTGGCATTTCTTCCTCCATTTCAAATCTCCACCCATCATGAGAAATAGCTTGGCACAACGTTTTAGGAACAGACACGGAATCCAATTGGGATATAGAGGTACGAGAAGACTCTGTCAAATGCCCGTACGGAACAAATGAAGAAAGGGGATAGCAGTAACTACATTTACCTTTCCGTAGGGCAATCAGAAGATCAAGATAATTTGACGGAGGTTGTGGTAGGGGAGGAGTATTCACCTGTGTAACCGTCGACCTAACCACATCCTGGGCCGCCTAGAATACACTTGCGTAATGGGAGGTATTACTCCAAAAACGGACTCCGTTGTGGGCACATGAATAATGATAGTATATGTAAGAAAATCATCTTCTATCATTGGAGACCTACCCCGCAAATACTATTAGAGAACAGAATTTCCTCAAAAGGAGAGTAACACACTACTAACACATACCATTTTTGAGACTAAGAATACCCCAAGAAAAAACACTTTAGGGACATAGGATCAAGCGCAGCTTTCCCCTTAGTGGACGAACATCTTGTACAAAACACATACAACAAAAAAACCTTAGGGGGATAGGGAAAACAAAGATTTAGATGGATACACAATTAAATACGGGATTTGACCGTGGAGTACGGAAGAAAGCACCATGTTAATGAAGAAACAACCAGTGTGAACAACATCTGCCAAAAAAAACTTTAGGTAATTTCATCTGCAATAAAAGAGCACGAAAAATTTCCAACAAATGACGGTTCTTTTTTTCTGCGACACCATTTTAATTTGTTGGGGGTTGGGAGGGGGGGGGGGGGTAACCACACGAAGTTTGATGTATGATATCATTTTGACTCATAATGCAAGACAAAGAGCTAATGAAACATTCGTGAACATTGTTACTTCTCAAACACTATATAGTTTTATTAAACTGAGTTTAATTTCAACATAAACGTTTCGAAAGATATCAAACAATTCATCCCTAGATTTCATGAGATACAACAAAGTACATCTAGAGAAGTCATCAACAAAGGCTACAAAATATCGAAAACTTTTTTTTGACATAACCGACATAGACCCCAAACATCAGAATAAATTAATTGAAGCAAGAAGTCTACTATATTATTTACCCGAGAAATATAGGGAATACGGTGATATTTTGCAAACTCATATGACTCACATTACAAAACAGTCAAGATCTAAACCAGGACACATCTTTTTTAGCGTTGATAAAGACAGGTGACCATACCTGTGACACCCCGTAAATCCAAACTCTAATCAAGGATTAATTAGAGAATTAATCCTAGCCGACCTCTTTGTTAATTTATTCGTAAAAAAAATCCTAAAATTCAATAGTCGATGGACTAGATTTTGACTAGTCACCTAAAGTCAAAGAGTTGTACCTTGTGTTTCTTGAGTGGTGCCCTTGTTCCCCTGTCTTTCCAACTTTAGTAAGGGTATGGATGTCTTTCTACCTAAAGTTTGTGGTTCACGCTAACCTAGCAACACTCCTACATTCTTTCACCCTACAATCCAAACACAAAAATCTCTAACTTCTCTCTAGAGAGGTGTAGCTTCTTCTCCAAGCTAGGATTTGGGCATCCCAAATCTTGCAAGTTGTCTTCCAAGATTCCCACTTTCTTCATCTTGAGCATAGGGGAGGGTAAGATCCTTGGTCTTTTGGTGTTTTTAACCTCCTTTTAGGTGTCTTTTTCTAAAGATAGAATCTTTGTTGTCTTTTGGTTTGTGTATGAAGTTGTTGTGGAAGAAGAGCTTTAGGGAAGGCTTTCTAAGGGTGATAAGAAGAAGTTCTTAGGCTACAAAGGTAACCCATGCTTTACAAAACCTATTTTCTTACTTATATGATGATTTCTTGGCTTCTACTTGTGATTCTTGTGTTGATTTGTGAGATTTGATGCATTATCTTGTGGTGATGCATGTTTAGAGCTTGTTCTTAGGGTTCTTGAATGCCATTACTTGGCTATTTCTTGGGTTCAAGTCATATTGTTATTGTGTGTGAGATTTTGGGTGTTTTGGACTTGAATTTGGACTTGTTTTTTAAAATCCCCGAAGGGATTATGTTGGTGTACAGGGCGTACCCGAGGGCGGAACGGCGGGCAGAGGCCTACCCGCCGCTCCACCTGCGGGGAACAAAGGCCTCATGGGTTGGTATCCGCGGGCGGTTTTCCACCCGTGGCCCCACCCGCAGGGTACATTATTGTTGTTGGGCGGGGATTTGTTCCCGTGATTTTTTTGACTCGGTATTGATGTTTTGACCTCCCGATGTTGTTTTATTGGGCTATTTGTGAGTCTTCTTGATGTTTCATATGTCTAGGACGGTAGGTTGGGAATCCATGTAGGATTTGGTGTCTTGAATCATTCTAAGGGTCCGACCTTGTGATTCGTTGGACTATTGTGAGTCTTGAATGTTCTATGGAACTACTTTTGGTTTACCAGTTTGATAAGCATGCTAGTTTAATGTTGAAATGCTACTGTGTGCGGTTTGTTCTTTCTTATTGAGATTGGCAACTTGTATTGGCCATCGTTTGGTGTCGGATTGTGATCCTTTGTTGTTGAGTATGGTTTCATATCTTTGTTGTGATCCATTGATTGATGCCTATGATGTGAACGTATGTAATCATTGTACCCTTTGATTGATACTTGATTAAGGTTATTGTTGAACCTTAGTCCTCTTGGTAATGATGATGTTCTTGTGTGACTATGATTGAAATTGGTGGTGTGTTACCTGAGCATTGGCTCATATGTTGGAGGCTATGTGAATGAAATTAATGGTACCCTCGTGTACTGAGAGTTCGGCGGTGAATAGGAGAGTCGGAGGGGGGACGACGGTCCTCGGAGGCATAAGGTTGGACTCAGAAGTACAGGGTGGCACTAGGAGGTAAAGGTTGGAACCGAAATAAGGCCGGGGGTAGCCATAAGGTTGGAACAGGTCATAAGGTTGGAACTATGATACTTGTGACATGTAGTTGTCAATGTGGCATGTAGTTGCCAATGTGTGAATGTGTATTCTCTGCTTATGAGCATGTCTTGATGTACTCTACTTTGTGATCAGTAGAATGCATCTTGAGTTGTATTGTCTTTCATGATTCTTGTCTTGTTAATGTCGTAAGGATGTTGATTCCTTTTCCTTTGAGAGTGTGAATGAGTCCTTGAAGTTGACTTCTCTCTATGGCTTTTGAAATGATATATACTGTATTCCGTTTCAAAGTGGTTTTGACTTATACTTATCTATATATGCTCTTTAACGCGTATTGATGTGTTACCAGCAATGTTCGCTGACCGGGTGTTATCCCCATGTTATGTTTCCTTATTCTACAAGTTTTGAGTAGATGCCCGAGAGCGCTAGACTTGGAGCGTTAAATAGTTAGTCACCTTGTCTAGAAGTTTTGTTGATGGCATATGAGTCTTTTGAGCGGTCGTGTGCCTTGACTCCTTTTGACTTGTTTTAATGGTTTAGTTTTCCCGCCTGTGCATCTTTAGTACTGTAAGATGTGGCATAATGCCCCCGTTTAGACCCTCTTCCGCTTTATGATTAATGGATGATTAGATTGCTTTTCTATTGCATTTAAGTTTTGAAAATATGGTAAAATTGGGGTGTTACAGTTGGTATCAGAGCCTAGGATGTTAAAGTCTAGCCTTTAAGAAGTTAAGTGTAGTTTGAGACCATAAGATGACCCTTAAGTACTTAAGTGTTTATGCATTAGGACTTTTAGGACGCGTGGTGAGCTGTGTGTTGTCTACCATTTGTTATGTTTGCTTTCTTGCTTCTGTTTCGTTTTAGTGTTCTCCAAGTTGGCACCAGGTAAGGGTGCGTTGTTTGTTTGCGCCTTTCGTAACCGTGTTCTTGTTGTAGAAGTTTCGTCATGGCCCCGCCTCGTCATCGCGCCCGTATGCCTGAGACGCCGACTAATGAGCAGCTGGCTCAGAACTTGCAACATCTGACGCAAATGATGCAGACCCTGAGTGAAGCCCTTCTGCACAACAACCATCCTGCTCCTCCACCGCCGCCTGCCGGGAATCGGGATGTGGGACGTTTAGTCTCGGGACATAGGCCACCAGTGTTCGCTGGAGAGGAGGATCCCGTGATACTCGAGGAATGGATCCAATCCCTCGATAAGATCTTCGCCGTTGTGGGTTGCCTTGAGGATCGCCAAGTGGAGCTGGCTTCTTTCTACTTCAGTCACGAGACTGATCTCTGGTGGGTGCACGAGGGTCCCGCGTGTCAAGAAGAACCAGGTTTCGACTGGTCAGCCTTGAAGGACAGGATGAGGGAGAGGTTTTATCCATCGCACGTCCGAGCCGCCATGTACGAGGAGTTCTTACATCTTTAGCAGGGCTCGTCATCTGTGGTGGAGTACCACAAGCGCTTCTTGGAACTTGCTCGTTTTGCTAGGATGCTGGTCCCCACCGAGCTAGCGAAGGTGGAGAAGTTTGTGGCAGGGCTCAACTATGAAGCCCGGAAGGCGTTGACTGTAAGCAAGCCTAGAACCTTGAATGAGGCTTATCTGAGCGCGGCCGATCTATATCGAGTGCAACAGCTGCAGCGAGGGTCGTTTGAGTTTGCCAAGAAGAGGAATGAAGGAAGTGGATCCCACAGTTTCAAGAAGCCGAGACAAGACTTCCGATCCAGACCCGCACCCTCCCCGCCTCAAAGATCAACTCGGGTAGAGAATGGAGATCAAGCTAAGGCTTTTTGATGCAAGAAGTGTGGGAAGGACCACGTGGGGAAGGATTGCCAAGGACAAGCGCTCCGATGCTTCAAGTGTGGGGAAAGGGGCCACAAAGCTTTCGTATGTCCTCTCCAAGCTAATCAGAAAGCCTTGCCATCCAATGCGAGATCTAGTGGACCCTCGAGAGGGAGTTCCGTACAGGGTGCGACAAGGACAAGGCCTCCGGGCAGAGTGTTCGTGATGGGCCAGTCGCAGGCCGAGTCTAAGGGTTTGGTGGAGGATGAGACGGCAGGTAACTTTTCTTAAGCTTACCTTTACCTTGAGAATGTGCCTTTCTTGTGTTTTCCTTATCCTTTGTTGTGTGACCCTTTTGTATCTTTCGAGTGAGTTCTCCCTTGTGAGTTTCTTGTTAATTCTGAGTGGTTTAATGTTAGTTCTTATCCCGAAGCCTTACGGGTATACTTTTAATTCTAACCTCATTCTTTCGGGTCGTCTAAGCCTAATTGGTTAACTTAAAATTTAGAATAGCCAACCATTGGGAAATCTCTATAAGTGGAGCCTAAAAAGCTAAAAGGATTTAATTTGTAGCCACTAAATTTCTAACCCAAGTGTCCAAGTTTCCAACTCAACCTTTGAACCATCTAAACCAATTGTATTTCTTAAACCTTATATCACCTAAATTCCTTTTAACCTATAATTTCCATCTTACCCAAAAATCCCCAAATTAAAATCTTCTTTTCCCAAATTTCCAAAACCCTTCCCCTCTTGTCTTCTCCCCCACCTGCAAGTAGCAGCCGACCCACCTCCACCCGTCGACAACCCTCCGCCCGTCGATCACCCCCTGCCGTCGTCGAGCAACCACCGCCCGAAGCCGCCGCCGCCGTGACCTGCTGTCGGACTCGCTGAGAAGCCGAGCGAGAAGAAGAAAGAGAGGAAAAGGAAGAGAAAAGAGGAAGAAGTTTGGGTCATCTCAAAATCATGCCTTGGAGGTCTAATTTGATGAGAAGAGTGGAATGGGTGGATGCCCACTACCTAGTTTTAGAAGGTAAAGCTTTTGATCCCGACTCTTTTTCGAGTTCCTTGTTGGATATGTTGAACTACCAAGGATTGTTGGATGGGTTTCTCGCCATTAGGACCGAGACTTACCCAAGTTTGGTGAAAGAGTTCTACCGTCACATGAGTGTGACCAAAGATAGTGGAAGGTTGGAGGTTACCTCTAAAGTGGGAGGTGTGAAAGTTGTCTTGACCGAGAAGCGGTTGGCTCAGCTTTTGAGTTTGACAACCACGAGAGTCTCGCAGTATATTGGTGACTCTTGGATTGAGATGAACAACATGAGCTATCGGAATTATCTGAGTTACCTGTTGGGAAGGACTAGTGAGTTCACCCAGGCCACGAGGCCGGAGAGGAAATGGTTATCTGCCGAGCAAAAGATTCTGGTCATGCTCGTTTTTGACTGCTTGTTGCCCAATAACAATAAGAGTCGTTTGTTGCGTAAGCTGGAGTGCACGTTTGCTTTCTGCCTGAAAAATAAGGTGAAGTTCAATCTGCCTGCGTTGATGTTGCAGTACATGGTCTATTGTTGAGACCATAACCGCAAGAGTTTGCCGTATGGCATGGTTTTAAGCTAGGGGTGTAAACGAGCCGAGCCGAGCTCGAGCATGGGTATGCTCGAGCTCGAGCTCGGTAAATGAAGCTATGCTCGAGCTCGAGCTCGTGCTCGATCGAGCTCGTGACTGGATGCTCGAGCTCGAGCTCGGCAATTATCGAGCTGCTCGAGCGGCTCGAGCAGCTCGATTGTTCGAGCTCGAGTTCGAGCGTGATTTTGAGCTCGAATTCGAGCTCGAGATCAGGCTCGAACTCGAGCTCGAGTTTGAGTTCAAATGCGTGCTCGATTTTAACCTTGAATTTGACGGTTTGACCTGTTTGATTTAAAATTTAAACTACTCTGTTTTATCCATACATAAATAATCCAAACTTCAAATCAAAACAATCAAAATAATTTTGCAACGAAGTAAAAGATAGTGAAGACACAAGTCAATAACATTGTTCAAACTTCAAAACATTCAAAATAAGTTTGCAAATCACAACAAAACACAAGTCAACAGTGTAGTAGTCCTTGATTCCTTGTACATATATATTTCGTCCCAGATATGTTCAAAACAGGAAATATCTGTTCAACTTGCAAAAAAAAAAATGAATAATATTAGATAATAAATGAAATTAATTAAAAATAGTTAAACAAAGATGTTACTTTGTAACTTACTTTCATGAGTTGGATGCCGGAAGAAATATTTCTTGGAATGATTTCTCTTTCTACAAAAAAAATAAAATAAAAATAAGTATACAATTAAACAAATATTTTTTTAAAAAATAATGTATCTTTTAGCATAAAAGTTAACTTACTTTGTTTTTGGTAACTCCATGTATATGTCTTAGCCAATCACCCCCACAAAGTAAAGCTTGGGCTGTTTCAGGCAACAATGATGCACGATAGGAATCAATTACCCTTGTCCCAGCACTAAATGTTGCTTCTGAAGCCACACTGCTAACAGGTATAGCTAAAATATCTGCTGCCATTCGAGACAATATTGGATACTGCAGTCTATGCATCTTCCACCAATCTAAAGAACAAAAGTTGCTTGGAACCTCAGTAGTCTTAAGACGCGCTTTTTCTAGATAGTCTACTAACTCAGAGTTTTTAGGCCCTGAAGTTTCAACTTGGGCACAAAATCCCTCAAAATCTTCCCAAGCATATGTAGACTTTTGGCGGCTGACTTGGCTTCTAAAAGTGTTAGAAGAACTTAGATTTTCAGGATTATCTTTGTTCATTGATTCAGCAACATACTCTTCATAAAGAGTATTGATGATCTCCTTCACTTTTGCTATATTCTCCTTAGTTTCCTTATCAGAATAAAGTCTAGGGAAACAGAATTCAACTGCAAGCATTTTCTTTGTTGGATCAAAAACAACACCTATAGCCATCAACAAATTGCACTCACCCCAATATTTATCAAACTTTTTCTTCATTCTTTTAACCAAATCCTTAATAAAGTCATCTTCATCATCTACATGACTATCCAATGTTGATTTGATTTTTTGAACTTCTTGAAGAAACAAATTTGAAGTAGGATACTCAGAACCTGAAATAAATTTGAATTCAGATAATCACAATTCACAAGTCACAACCTTAACTAAATTAAAAAAAAAATATATATTAAAAGAAACAAACCTGAAATAATGTGAGTAGCTGTCCAGAAAGTCTCTAAAATTGAGCAAACTTTGACAACCTTGTCCCAATCATCTTCCAATGGACAACTCTCATAGAAAGGATCACGATCTTTTAGCATCTTGAAAGCTTCTTTGAACTTGAGTGCACAACTTAACATCTCAAAAGTTGAGTTCCATCTAGTTTTACAATCACGAATCAATTTCCTATCTTTCAATTGCAATTGTTGCACACAGTTAGCAAATTGTATACGCCTTGATTCCGACCGGTTCACATATTCCACACTATTTCTAACATCACTAATGATGTTCTGAATCTCATCTAATCCATCTTGAACACACAAGTTCAAGATGTGTGCACAACAACGAACATGAAACAAACGTCCCCCACATACCAAACTTCTTGACCTTTGGAGTGTATCCTTCATGTACCTAATAGCAGAATCGTTACTTGAAGCATTATCAACTGTAATTGTAAACACTTTCTTTTCAATTCCCCACTCTTTCATGCATCCAAATATAGCATCAGAAAGCTGAAGACCTCCCCTCGGTGGTGGAATGTTAATGAAGTTTAAAACTCTCTTTTGCAACCTCCAAGAAGAATCAATCCAGTGTCCAGTGACAACCATATACTCAATCTTCTGATTTTTTGACTTCCAACAATCTGTTGTCAAACTTACTTTACTAACAGTTTCAAGATTGTTCTTCAACTTCTTCTTTTCAATCTCATAAACCTGCAAACAATCTGCTTTGCATGTATTTCTACTAATTTTTTTCCACTCCGGCCATCCTTCTTTCATTAATAGGTTAAATCATGCTTCCTCCAAAATAGTAAACGAATGTTCATGCATCATGATCCAATTAGCAGCACACTCCCTCATTCTTTCCATATTAAAATTTCCACGATGTAATGGAGGAAGGGAGGATGGAACTCCATCACTAGGCATAAAATTTAACTTTGTTTGTTGATCGGTGACCTACAAAGTACAAAGTACAAAACCAATACCATAACTATTAATAATGAATAGAATAATTTAGCTATATAAAAATTTATTTTCAAATTTAAGTACTTACCTTCAAATGTGCCTTTCTCTTAACGCATTTGTCTTGATGCCTCTTGTAGCTAGTTGTTGTGCCCGATTTAGTTAATGCGAAATGATGATGACAATGATTACATTGTACCTTCTGCACTCCATCTATGTCGACCATATGAAAATCAATCCACACACCTGAAGTCTTTTTTCTCTTGTTTGTTTGAAATTCTTGCTCGTGTGTTTCTTCATTTTGTTGTGTGTCATGATCATCTGAATGTAATTCTACTCTTTCAACTCCTTCAGATTGTTCATGTGATTGATTAATAGTTTCATTGCTTTCACCAACCACACTATTTAGAGTGTGTGGATTTTGCGGGACAGATGAATTATCGGTAGACATGCTCACATGCCTAATGGAAAACAGTTACGACATCAAGTTATCATACCTCAATTCAACAACAACTAATCCAATATTCTAGTACCTTACTTTCATATATTTAACAAATTAAGAAACTAATATAATAACCATAATGAACTGGATTATATATTTAACAAATTAAGAAACTGGATTATAAAATTATATTGCTGCAAGTAAATGGATTATATCTTCAATAAGAAATAAATAATGAACTAATATATTCAAGGTTCCATGACAAACTAAACTAATATATTTAACAATAATGAACTAATATATTCAAGGTTCCATAACAAACTAAACTAATATATTTAACAAATTAAGAAACTGGAATACTGGATTATATCTTCAATAGTTAATCAATATAGTTAATCCCAAGAAACTAAACTGGAATATAGCTAAATTGAATCAATACCATAATGAACTAATATATTCAAAGTTTCAATAACGCAAACGTATGAAATATGAATACCTAGAATTATATCTTCTTTTTATATCAAGGTTCCAATAACGCAAACGTATGAATACCTAGAATTATAGCTTCCTCGCGACGGAAACCCTGGGGTGGACAGAGTCGACGATGTCCTGGAGCCAAAGTCTGGTCGTGAATCACCGGCGGCAACTGTCGAAGTTTCTCTATCGTGGAGGCGTGGAGTCGTGGACGAATACTCGAATAGAAACTGCCAAAGTCTCTCTCGACAGTCGAAACTCGAAATATAAAATATCAAATTCTGAAGGCGCTAGAATTCTAGGGCTTTTGAGTTTTGAGCTTTGACTTTTAAATTTTAAATATTAATTATTATTTTTATATATTTTAATTATATTATACCATATATTATACGGCTCGCGAGCTGGCTCGACGAGCCACGAGCCTAGAGTATCTAGGCTCGGCTCGTGCTCGTTTATTTGACAAGCCGCTCGAGCTCGGCTCGAGCTCGATTTTGACCGAGCTCGAGCCGAGCGTTGACCGAGCCGCTCGTGAGCGGCTCGGCTCATTTACACCCCTATTTTAAGCTGGATCTTTGCTAAGAAGGGAGTGAGTGTTGATGGTTGTGTGCCTAAGCCGGTGGGCAAGATGGTTTTGGATGCCACAAATCTCCGTAGTTGCAACCTGTATCAGTTAGATGATGGTGATTACATCACTCTTGAAGATGTCGCCAGAAAAGACCTTGCCGAGAGGAATTCGTTGGTTGAAGAGCTTGAGATTCCTGTTGGAAAGTTGAACCTCACGGTTCAAAGCTTGGGAGGAGATGCTGGGAGTGAAGGTGAAGAGGAACGGAAAGAGGACGAAGGTGGAGAAGAAGCTGAAGGGGTCGAGGAGAGCCACTCCGAAAGTGAAGAAAACATAAGGAGAAAGGAAGCGAGAACCAAAAAGGAGCATGATGCTATGACACATGAGGAGCATGTGGTCACCCTTCTTCGTCAATAGAACCGGATGATAGAGGAAGGTTTCGCTTACATGAAGACTCAGTTCGTCGCTGTCAACCAGAGGTTGGACCAGTTGGAGGTCGGTTCTAGCCGTGGTGGAGCGGAGGAAGACTCGGACGAGGATGCCGAGGAGTCGGAGAGTGAGTCCTTTTAGACCGGAGTTGGGGTAAGCTCGTTTCTTTCTTGTTTGCTGTTGTCCGTTTAGTAGTTGTTGTTTGTTGGTTGTGCTTGTTGCTCTTTCTTGTTTATCCTGTTTGTTAGTTGGTTGATTGGGTAGTTAGTTTAGTGTTTTGCCTAGTTAGAATTCAGTTGTTTGAGTTTAGGCGTGGTTTAGAAGGCTTCTAGTTGTCGTTGTTTTGGCCTTAGCGTTGTGTGCTCAAGAAAGTTTCTTTTGTGACCTTTTGAAACCTTGCAAAATTATTGATTTTTGCAAACCTTACACCTTTTGGAACCTTGAAATTTTGGTTAAATGGTATTCTTGTTTTCCTTTTGTCACATAGTTGATTCGTTGTTTCCCGTTTGTTTGAACTCGTCGTGCCCAAGCTTCGGGGACGAAGCTTCTTGTTAGGGGGAGAGGATGTGACGCCCCGTAAATCCAAAATCTAATCAAGGATTAATTAGAGAATTAATCCTAGCCTCTTTGTTAATTTATTCCTAAAAAAATCCTGAAATTCAGTAGTCGAGGGACTAGATTTTGACTAGTCACCTAAAGTCAAAGAGTTGTACCTTGTGCTTCTTGAGTAGTGCCTTTGTTCCCTTGTCTTTCCAACTTTAGTAAGGGTAGGGATGTCTTTCTGCCTAAAGTTTGTGGTTCAAGCTAACCTAGCAACACTCCTTCATTCTCTCACCCTACAATCCAAACACAAAAATCTCTAACTTCTCTCTAGAAAGGTGTAGCTTCTTCTCCAAGCTAGGATTTGGGCATCACAAATCTTGCCAGTTGTCTTCCAAGATTCCTACTTTCTTCATCTTGAGCATATGGAAGGGTAAGATCCTTGGTCTTTTGGTGTTTTTAACCTCCTTTTAGGTGTCTTTTTCTAAAGATAGAATCTTTGTTGTCTTTTGGTTTGTGTATGAAGTTGGTGTGGAAGAAGAGCTTTAGGGAAGGCTTTCTAAGGGTGATAAGAAGAAGTTATTAGGCTACAAAGGTAACCCATGCTTTACGAAACCTATTTTCTTACTTATATGATGATTTCTTGGCTTCTACTTGTGATTCTTGTGTTGATTTGTGAGATTTGATGCATTATCTTGTGGTGATGCATGTTTAGAGCTTGTCCTTAGGGTTCTTGAATGCCATTGCTTGGCTATTTCTTGGGTTCAAGTCATATTGTTGTTGTGTGTGACATTTTGGGTGTTTTGGACTTGAATTTGGACTTGTTGTTGAAAATCCCCGAAGGGATTATGTTGGTGTACAGGGCGTACCCGCGGGCAGAGGCCTACCCGCCGCCCCACCCGCGGGGAACAAAGGCCTCGTGGGTTGGTACCCGCGGGTGGTTGTCCACCCGTGGCCCCACCTGCGGGGTACATTATTGATGTTGGGCGGGGATTTGTTCCCCGTGATTCTTTTGACTCGGTATTGATGTTTTGACCTCCCGATGTTGTTTTATTGGGCTATTTGTGAGTCTTCTTGATGTTTCATATGTCTAGAACGGTATGTTAGGAATCCACGTAGGATTTGGTGTCTTGAATCTTGCTAAGGGTCCGACCTTGTGATAAGTTGGACTATTGTGAGTCTTGAATGTTCTATGGAACTACTTTTGGTTTACCCGTTTCATAAGTATGCTAGTTTGATGTTGAAATGCTAGTGTGTGCGGTTTGTTCTTTCTTATTGTGATTGGCAACTTGTGTTGACCATCGTTTGGTGTCGGATTGTGATCCTTCGTTGTTGAGTATAGTTTCAGATCTTTGTTGTGATCCATTGATTGATTCCTATGATGTGAACGTATGTAATCGTTGTACCCTTTGATTGATACTTGATTAAGGTTATTGTTGAACCTTAGTCCTCTTGGTAATGATGATGATCTTGTGTGACTATGATTTAAATTGGTGGTGTGTTACGTGAGCATTGGCTCATATGTTGGAGGCTATGCGAATGAAATTAATGGTACCCTCGTGTACTGAGAGTTCGGCGGTGAATAGGAGAGTCGGAGGGGGGGATAACGGTCCTCGGAGGTATAAGGTTGGACTCAGAAGTACATGGTGGCACTAGGAGGTAAAGGTTGGAACCAAAATAAGGCCTGGGGTAGCCATAAGGTTGGAACAGGGCATAATGTTGGAAGTATGATATTTGTGACATGTAGTTGTCACTGTGGCATGTAGTTGCCAATGTGTGAATGTGTATTCTCTGCTTATGTCTTGTTAATGTCGTAAGGATGTTGATTCCTTTTCCTTTGAGAGTGTGAATGAGTCTTTGAAGTTGACTTCTCTCTATGGCTTTTGAAATGATATATACTGTATTCCGTTTCAAAGTGGTTTTGACTTATACTTATCTATATATGCTATTTAATGCGTATTGATGGGTTACCAGCATTGTTCGCTGACCGAGTGTCATCCCCATGTTATGTTTCCTTGTTCTACAGGTTTTGAGTAGATGCCCGAGAGCGCTAGACTTGGAGCGTTAGATAGTTAGTCACCTTGTCTAGACGTTTTGTTGATGGCCTGTGAGCCTTTTGAGCGGCCTGTGTGCCTTGACTCCTTTTGACTTGTTTTTATGATTTAGTTTTCCCGCCTGTGCATCTTTAGTACTGTAAGATGTGGCATAATGCCCCCGTTTAGACTTGCTTCCGCTTTATGATTAATGGATGATTAGATTACTTTTCTCTTGCATTTAAGTTTTGAAAATATGGTAAATTCGGGGGTGTTACAATACCGACATTGCAATTGAAAGAGGGAAACATTGCTGACGAAACCTATAGACTACTCTAAGATATACAGACCACCAACATCCTTCCCCTTATCAATAATCCTCCGCGTCAAAAGATCTTGGAATAGACAGTAGCTAGGAAAAAACATAATAGAACAATTCAGGTAACAAGTTATTTGACTAATAGAGAGAAAATTGAAGAAAAACTTTGGAAGGTATAACACAGAAGTAAGGGGTAACGAAGAGGTTGCAATAGTACTTCCTTTACCAAAGCCAATGGCTATAGACCCATCTGCTAGAGTAACGGTATGACCAGAAGTATTGGGTAGATATGTAAAAAAAAAATATTGAAATTACCTGTCATATGCTCAGAAACCCCTGAGTCAATGACCCACTGCCGAGATATAGAAGAAACACAAGCAACTAGATTATCTGTTTGGACAAAAGTTGCGAAGGAAGACACTTGACTAAATGGAGACTGCAATGATGGGGAAACTTTCATCTAGTTGAACTTAGCAAACTATTCATCTATCAATACTACCGTATGACCTTCTGACGTAGAAGCCGTATTAGCATCCACTTGTTGTCTTGGCAGCTTAGGACACAAATTTCATAAGTATCCGGATCTCCACAGGTAAAACAAACTTGTGGTCCTCCACGTATGCCACAACCTCTCCAAAAAACCCCCCACGTCCTCTGAAGCAGTTATTACCTCTTCCTCGATAGCAATAACTTTCACCAGTACTTCCTCCTTGTGATACCAAGGCACTTGGATCCACACCACTTCCTTGAGACATAAAGACATTTCTTTCTGGAGCTCGTTTGAATCATTATTTCCCGATGCATTTAGTAGCATGGAAAATACTTGATCTAAAGACTCTAAGTCCTTATTCCCCAACAGTTGAGACCTAAGGACATCATACTCTTTATCCATGCCAGAAATCCAGCTAAAAACAAGTAATTTGTCACGTTGCTTTTTCATTTCATCCACATCATTTGTTATTGGTATAACAAGACACGCCCTTTTTTACTAGAACGATATACTTCCTAAGATAACCGATATAATTTTCTCAAATTACTTGTTCCACTAAATCATTTGTTCACTATCTCCCACACTTCCTGTACAGTTTAGCAATGTTGCATGGACAAAATAATTCTCCTATCGATGCAATTAATTATAAGCGAGAGTAAAGCCTTATCAGTAGTTTTCCAGTCCACAGCTAAAGTAGCATCTGTATGATATTCTTTATGACTTCTGTCACCATTTCCCATACCATCTAAATTCACTTTAATCAGAAATCTCCACTCAGAAAAATTAGACCCATATAAGCTAAAACTATGTCAATTAATTTAGATGATGTAGAAATAACGATTGTATTCCTTTTCTAGTGTCAGTTTAATCTTCACCCAATAGATTCAACAAATGAACAATATCAGACAACACTTCACCCAGAAAAGAAAAAGTTTTACTGCCCGTAAGTACCTCAGCTCTTTTCTCTTTTGCATTTCCGCTGCCTGCGTTCTTTTTCGTGTCCGTCCGTATCGCAAAGCTGGTCGATGCTAGCTATAATGGTTGAAAATAGACCAGAAGGATCAACTCGATTGAAAAGTTTTAACACATCCTACCTCCCTAGACTCATCATGACGAGGCGACAATGTATATAAAAAAACTGACTGGCGGCGTCGCCGGAACAGCCTCACGCGTCGGCGTGTGGAGGCGGAGCAGCTCGACGACGGTGGTGCGTGACTTCTCCGACGGCTACCAGACTCCTCGTAGCGGCGTCGCTACTACTTCCCAAACCCAGCTCAAGCAACCACTCTCACTTTCTAGGCTCTGATACCATGTTAAATGTTGAAGGATAGAAAAACAATGTGTATATTTTGTATGTTCACTGCTGGAAATCTTTGATTTTTCGACCACCTAAAAAATAGTCGAAAAGGTGTCATTTTTTCAATTTTTCGTTAAAGGATTATGGTGGGGAAATAGGTCACAATTTCCGACCACCTTTACTTAGTGGTCGGGAATACCGACCACAAAGTAAAGGTGGTTGGAAAAAAAATTCGGCAGTTAAAATTTTTTAAACTGAGTTGAGAATTTCCGCCAATTTTTCTAGTAGTCGATTTTTTCGACCACTTTACCAAATTGGATGCTATTTCTGACCACCTTGTCCGGTGGTTGGAAATAGCGACGAATGTTTTTCCGGATATCAAAAGTGGTCGGAACAAGGATTTCTGATTTGATTTAAGATCACTTTCAGATGATCGAAAATTTCTTGATTTCCAGCAATGATTGCAGTACAAAAGGAACCCTATTTATACAGAAGCTAATAAGCTACTATCCACAGAATTTGAAATAAACATAAAGCATAGAAAGAAACTCTAAATAAATTCTAAGTACCCCTTATTCATCTAATTCTAAGCTACTAGCCCATGTACGGATTTGCTTTAGCTTGCTGTGGGATTGAACATAACTGTGTGAACCTCTGTTCTTTTTTATTGTATTTGCTTTGTTAATGCACTTTCTCTGGATGGTTGTTATGAACTACTTTTACTGCAATGTGCTCAGTAATATCTGTGTAGTGTAAATATATAAATAAATAAATAAAACACGTATAATATATATAAAATTGTTTATTTTAATGATGTTTGAGATTTAAGTTAGATGACAATGACCAGGACTATGTGGTCCAATGGTATCCGGGTTGGACTTTTGTTAGGAAGGTTGTGAGTTCAAGCCTTAGTGGAGGCGTTATTAGCTCTTTGTGTTTCAGTAGGTTGAGAAAGTATATGAACAGATACTATAATGTAATAGAGCTAGTAGGATTTAAAAAAAAAAAAAAAGTTAGACGACAATGAAATTTATATATATATATGGACATATGGTAGTGAAAGTTCAAGATTTAAGGCCACATGGGTATCTTGTCGATCTCATTAACTCAACTACTTCACTTTTGAGAAGTAGGTGGTTATTTATGCCTATATGCATGTAGTTGCAGACACAAGTCCATGTCAAGTATAATTTATATTAGGGAAAATGGCACTTTTTCCCCTTTAGTTATATACTTATAGCACTTTTTCCCTCTGAATTATTCAAGTGGCTATTTCTTCCCTTGAAATATTAAATAGACATATTTACCATTAAAATAAATATTTCATTTATTTTTCTTCTCCAATAAATTATGACTACGATTCGGTTCAAACTGAACAGACACTATAGCAACTAAACTGAAATATTCCAATTACAATTTAGAATCAAAACTTGATATTTAGAGTTTATTAAAATCGCGAACAGGAACGACCGGTTCATTTTCCGAACTGAAAAAAATAAAATACATTTATTGTTGAATTTAGACTATTTTAAAAATAAAAAATAAAATGTTAAAATAAAGACGATTCAAAATCGCGAACCGGATCCGGAACCGCCGGTTCACGGTTCAGAATCCAGTTTTTTTATTCATAATTTTAATAAATTGAAATCTAAAATATTGGGTTCTGAATCTGAATCATAACTGGAAACTTTCAATTCGATTGTTATAGTGTCCGGTTCAGTTCAAATCGAACCATGGTCATCCCTACGTATAAGCAATAATTTGTTGAAGAAGAAAAATAAATAAAATGTTTACTTTAAGGGTAGGAATGTCAATTTAATATAACAGGGGGGAAAATTGCCACTTTTAAAATAATTGAGGGGGCTAATGTGCTTACATAAACAACTCAGGGGAAAAAAATGCTATAAGTATATAACTCAGGGGGAAAAAGTGCCATTTTCCCTTTATATTATATATTATATATATTAATTATAATAATGATTAAATAATAGCATAGCTAGAATCAGTAGTACATTTCAGTAGTAATCTAGCTAATTAATCTGTTTGATTAAAAGTGATGGATGGAGTTGTGCACTTTATGTATGTACAATATAATGTACACTCAGAACAAAAATAATGTACATCCCCTGAATACAATATACATTATTTTTGTATTGAATGTACATTATTTTCGTACTAAATATACATTATTTTACAAAGACAAAATATGGTTCACACAACTTGTGTAGACCATGGTCCATACAATAATGATTGCTTGGTGGTGCAACTACTGCTCGTGTCATATCTCTGAATTGGTGAGTTGGAGTTTGTTTATTATCCTATTATGTTTCTTTAAAAAAAATGTTTTTATTTTTCTTCCTTGACCATTATGTTTTCCCATGGGTGTTCCATCTCACTAATAAAATTAGACTTTAAAGAACTTATTTCACTGAAATGTATCAGATAAAAAGATAGGATGCTGCTTATGAGTTCTGGCTTTATTTATTCTAGACAATCCTAGTCCTAGAATCATGTTTGCTTGTTACTAGTCTTACTACTATCTTATGTTAGGTGGTCCATCTATATAAGAGAAAGTGAATTGATACTTGGTGTACTCCCATTTTATACTTCCAACTTGTACTCTCTCTCACATGTTTTTGATATAGACATTTTTCTGTGTACCCACATGTTGAAAATAACCAATCCTGATTTGCCACCTCAAGGAGTACAAATGAGGGAGTACAATTTGGGAGTCTATGTAGTAGAATTCAAAACTACGTACCCTCGATTTACAATGATTGGTCAAAGTTTTGGTTCCATCTATCTTTCATGGGAAGCTTTATCCAAGTTCACCCCTCTGTACTATCTAGATACGAGTGGATATGCTTTTACTTATCCTGTTGCCCGAATTTTCGGCTGCAAAGTTATGTGTTATCGTACAATTAATTTGGATATGCTGTCACATGTTCATTCTCGGAGCTCTATGTACAACAGTGATGCCTTGATTGCTAAGAGGTGCCATTTGCATATTTGTCTTTTTACTTTGCGATTCAGGGTCTTTTGTCATTGTTAGTTATAACCCTTATGTCACTTTTTATATCGTCTTGACTTTTTGATTGTTAATTTGTCATGCAGGTGCTCTCTCTTGAAAGGCCAATGGATCCTCCTAGAATTATATCAGTAGCTCAATTTCGTCTAGAGAAGGTGAGGATCCTTATATAAATAAATCCGTACGAAATGAGGGTATCCATTTTTTCGCTAAAATTACAATTTGAGGAGCAAAAGACAAGTTAGAGTCATGTTGAATTGGTTTGCTAGGCAAATTATATCATGCACCACGGTGCATAATCAATCATGCACCGCGCGTCTTTTTTTTTTTAAATGAAAATAAACCGTGTTTGTTTTCCGCCGTTTCGCACCCTTTTGCAAAAAGTAACCCTGTTCTTCAGTGTCATTTTGTATACACTGCAGTGTCAGTTCAACACAATTACAGTTTCATTTCGATATAACTATAGTTTCATTCGATATTTATAGATTCAAATATGTGAAAATGTTATTTAATTTTATTTTATACACACTATAGTTTCATTAAAACACAACTACATGATCATTTTGATATAATTACAGCTTCATTGTACAATATACACTCAAATATGTGAAATGTTATTCAGTTTCATTTTATATACACTGCAGTTTCATTTCACTATACTACAGTATCATTTTGATATAACTGCAGTGTCGGTTTAGATATACTGTAGTGTCAGCTGGTGTTTAATACACCAAACAAGCGGACTCCGTTAACTATAACGGCGGGCCGTTTCTTTACTTAAAGAAACGGCGCCGTTTTGTGCACCGCGGTCTATGATATAACGACTGGGTTTGCTATGCACCAGGCTCACCCCGTCCAACATGAGGCTTCAGTTGTTGCCATCAAAAAGTTAGAACCAGGCCTACCAAGGCCCAACCTCCAACTTGTGGGTAATTGCAGAAATGAAGCAAATGAGAGAAGACTTCAAAATTTGAAGGACTTGGCATGTTACTGATGCTATCTAATAATACGATTCTAAAATCTAATATTTGCTTCTTGAGGCAAAAGCTTTGCCTCATAAGTCATAAACAGGACTTATCTTACTCTCAGATCGTTTTTAACTTCATTTTAAAGTATTGTGTTGCAAAGTTTGATTTAGCTCACCAATAATAGGGAGGATAATATATATATATATATTCATTTCATTACGGAGGGTTCCTCTGTAGTGAAATGAATTTTTTTTATTGACTACGTCCAGTTTTTCGATCACCAAAGTGGTCGAAATTTCCGACCACATGTGGTCGGAAGATTTGGACCCGCCTGACTATTCTCTTGGCCATTTTTCGACGGCTTTAAAAAAGTGGTTATTATCTCCGACCACTCTCTCTGGAGGTCGGACATAGTAAGGGAATTTTTTCGGATACCTAAATTGGTCGGAAAAGAGGTCGAAACAGGCGTTTCTAACCTAATTAAGGCCATTTCCGACCACTTTTTGGTGATCGGAAAATGGCAAATTCCCAGCAGTGTATAACAATGTAGAACCCTACATGATCTCACTCTCTAGCCTCCACCAAGCTAGTCTTGACAAGTAAGAGCAATGTAGGGACTAAAATGAAATGTTGCACAATTGTAAAATCTCATCTCAGTGACATTACAGCTCTGTCTAGATCTCTTCATGCTAAATTGCTGCAATTCAACATTTTAATCATTTGACTTTCTCTCAACACTTCGAGAATACTATGCTGCTCATTAGGACATTTTGTTCTCCTTTATTGCATCGAGTTAGAATCTTGGCACATTAATAATTCTGAAATTAGCATGTTTTCCCTTTCCATACTTGGGGCTTGCTCAGTTGCTCCAATGCTTTAATCATTCTACTATTTCAATACTTGTTTTCCAAAGGTCATGAAAAAGATCGTGAATCTTGAATGCAAGTGATAACCTAAAGGTTTCTACTAAATTTTAATTCAATTATTAATTTGGACTAGCTCCAGGATCTACTCCAGGCAGAATAAAAAACTAAGTACAAGAAATGTAAGTGGAACTAGACACCAATGGAAGGCAATTTGGCTCAATTACCAATAAAGAAGAAATTTACTATTGGTAATTAGTCGTCAATGTATGTTCAACCTTTGCAACCTCTGCAAGGAGCCGAGCTTCTTCAATGAAAGGCAATTTGGCAATGCCCTTGACATCAAGAAATATTTTAATTCAGTTGTATGATAAACATCACAGAAGATATCCTTTCTCAGAAAGCAAAATTATAAATGTTTTAATCAATACCTGCCAAGAAAACCTCTTGCCATTCATGTCCACTTCAAAATCTACAAGCATAACAACCATATAAACACAATTCCATTACGTTTAAAAAAAATGAATACATTAAGCGATAAAAAATACTAGTGGGATAAAAATCAATAGTAGACGAGTTTGGGTCTGTCATCAATCTCCTATAATGCTCGAGAAGCGCATGTGAACTCAGTTAGAACCCCAAAAAACACCATAGCGTGAAAAGAAATAAAGAAGAAAGATATTGGTAGAAACCTTGCTGCAGGGAACACACCCAAAAAAAAAAAAAAAAAAAAAAAAAAACAGAATATGAGATGAAAAACAATTAATAAGACAAAATCTCTAAATTAGTAGACCTTCTTTAATACAAATTGAATACCTTGCTGCCATCTGTCAAATACCCTTCCATCAACCTAAACTCCTTGTAAACAGCCATGAGCAAGTTAAAAAAATTCATACACCCTGAAACATAAAAACCTCTACAACAAAGTGCAAGTGAATAAGTACATTAAGATGGTAGAAATATTAGTTTCAAGTGCCTGTTAACATCTGAAACTCATTGAACTATGTGCTACTTATGAGAAGCAAATGAATATATATAGTGCCAAAAAAGTTGGTCTGAGCAACACATCAACTTAAGCTCCATTTGGGAGAGCAATGCGATTTAGATAAATGCAAATTCAGATAAACCAAGCTGAAACATGGGTGTCAAATATAAATTTGAAATTTTAAACCATTCACGAACACAAATTCAAAGTAGCCAAGCAGAGAAATACAAATGCGGTACATAAAGGAACTGGATTTGTAATCAAACCCAAAGCTCAACCTGATAAGGCATTTTTGCCACCACTTCAGTATCACCTTTTTCATCAAACTCCCCAGCCTTTCTCTTCGCCTTCCCTTCGCAATCTGTTGCTAAGTGGCCCATTTGACCACATCCCTGAAAACCGCAAAGTCAAGTCGTTGGATAAAGCAAGGATATTTCCTGGTTTAAATACATGCCAGAAAATAACAAAGCAATATCATTAAAATTATCAAGAGGGTGAGTAAAATAGGCCATCAGATTTTATAAACTGGGTTGATACCCAATAAGTGGAAGCACTTCTTCATCACAACTGTGGTTGCTTCACAAAGCAAGAGCCTACTTGTTTCCTGGACCGAGCTAACCACCTGAAAACCGCAAAGTCAAGTCGTTGGATAATGTATAAGTACATTTTCACCGATAAAACATGGCATAACATAGTGATACTGCTAATTCTGTGTAAGCAATATAAAATAACACGAGACCAATTAAAGCAAGTAAAATCTTTATTGATCCCGGTAAAGGCCCTAAGTACAATCTACTTGGCTGCTCTGAGTACCGACTGACTGCGGTCGGGATTCTCTAACAACAACCTATCGATCGTCCAAAAGTCCTTTACACTGTAGCTACTGTGGGTATTTATAGCCGCTATGCCGGGGACAGGATTCCAGCCGTTCGGCATGTCCTCCACGTAGCCACCACGTGTCATCCTCCCGGGTGCCCTGCCTGTCGATGTAAAGAGCCGCCACGTGTCCTTCGTCAGCTCTTTCGCCAAAGGGGCTACCGCTCGGTGGTCGACACCGTCGCTCGGGCAACTCCCGGTCGGTCTACGACCGAGTTCTTCTCGTGGAGCCCGACCTGTTACCTGCAAAGATAAGGAGAAAGAGACAAAGGCTCCTCGGTCGTGGTGAAGCTATGTCGGTCGGGATATTCCCTACCAAGAGCCCCCCAGCCCGGGCCTTTTTGATCAGTCGGGAAAAAACGGGACGGGATGAAGAAGCCCAACCGTCAGCCACCAAGCCGACCTGCCAGCTGTCATTCCCTCCTACGCCACGTGTCGGCCTCTGCCGGCCTCGGCGATCCCATCCGTCGCCTCGGATTCAGCGTGGGTCGTGTCAGGCAAGTTGGCCCATTTCCCGCCTAAATGCCCTCCTATAAATAGGCCCTTGAGGCCCTCATTTGAACTTTCCTCACTCTTTTGCTTCAGTCGGTATCCTCTAAGAATCCCGAGCAGAGCATCTCAGCAAGGCGATCAAGCAAAGCAAAACTTCAGATCCTCTTCCAAGTTTCTTCACTCGGTAAGCTCCTAGTTCTTTACTCTTTCTTTATTCTTCACTTAGCGTAGAAGTAGGATAGCACTAACTTCGAGCTAACTTCCCGAACCCTGTACTAACTCCCGACCGACCTTTAGGTAGAATTATGTCGGACTCGGATAGTCAAAACGCCTCGATCGCGGACTATGACGAGGAGGTCGAGTACATCAGCGACGAGGAAGTGGACATTATGTCCTGCACTCCCGAAGCCAGCCCCCGAGCAACGCCAGCCCCTGAGCGAGCCGTCGAGCATAACAACGCATCAAGCTCCTCCGGGACGTCGAGCTCTAGCTCCAGCGGATCGGGGAGCTCCAGCGAAGAAGAGGAAGAGAGAACAACGTCAAGCGGGCGGGGTTCTCCGACCGAGGGCGTTAGGGAGACGCCTACCCGGGTGGTTGGGGACTACCCGGAAGCTGCTCCTCGAGGGGGGGATCGGGAAAATACCCCGAGCAGACCGAAGAAGACCCGGCCGGGCCGGCCACACCAGCCGTCGAGCTCGAATTCTTGAACAGCGAGAGTGTCGAGCAAGAAATGAGCTTGCTGACCAAAGGCGAAGCGGCTCGGATTGCTGAAGTACTCCGGGGTCGGGTTGAATTCGACACGAGCCGGCAGTTGGGAAACGTAATTGACAGGCATCGGGGCAAGTGGATCGGGATGCATTACGACTCCCTAATGGCCCCGATTTCCATTCCCTTCCCGGCCCTCTTGACGGCCTTTCTAGCGTACTACCGGGTCGTCCCGGCTCAAATCTGCCCGAACGCCCACCGGATCCTCGCCTGCTTTCCGCAGATATGCGCTCGGCACGAGGCCGAGTGCACGATGGAGTTGTTCAACTTCATCTACCAGATCAAGGTTCTCCCGGGCCGCTACGGGGGCGGGTTCCTGATGCTGCAATCCCGAGCAGATATGTGCGCCATCAAAGGCCTGCCCGGGAACAACAA
The DNA here is from genome assembly GCF_001879475.1 of Ipomoea nil. Taxonomy (NCBI): domain Eukaryota; kingdom Viridiplantae; phylum Streptophyta; class Magnoliopsida; order Solanales; family Convolvulaceae; genus Ipomoea; species Ipomoea nil. Next base: position 3,875,744 of record NW_017619385.1, on the reverse strand, counting down.
GGGGTGGAAGAATCGAATTTTCTCCATCAAATACGACCCCTGGATCCTCCTGGTCGACCGCACTTGGAGCAGTCACTTCAGAAAGCAAGTGGCGCCGGCCGTGACTCAGGCGCTCAAGGAGACGGTCACTCGGATCTCGAGTGAAATACACGAGTATTCCATCTTCCGGACAGCCGAGAGTCTCGCAGCCGCCAAGCTCCCGCCCCCTACGTACGAGCTAAGGGAGAAGTACCTGCCCGTACCGATGGGCGTGACGGTCGCCAAGCTGTCGAAACGAAAGAAGAAAGGTTTAGCTCGAGCCGTTCCTCCCGACCTAGCTTCATTTCTTGATCAAACTAACTTAGCTCTTTTTATTACAGCCATGGCAGAATTCGGTGATGAAGACACCGCCCTTCCCCCGCCCGCTAAGATCTCCCTCGGCGGGAAGAAGAAGGCCAAGACCAAAGCGGCCGGGGAAAAGGAGATTCCCACTGCCCGACCCCTGAGCGCCTCGACCGTGACGACGGGTGAGGGCTTCATCGTCGAGCAGCCTAACGTCTTGGTCACCCGGGTAGAGGTCGCCCGGGGCAAGGAGAAGGTCGCCGACCAGGGCGCGACCGAGGTGGGCAGCCTGAAGCGCCGCCGCGACCAACACAGCCCGAGCCCTTCGGTTGGGCGAGAAAGGGATTCTACGTCCGTGCTGGCACGGATCGGCAACGCCGCGCCAGCCCGAGTGGATCTGGGGAAGATGACCCCGACCCAGGTGGCTGAACGGATCGGCCACGACCTGGCTGAGGTGAGTTTCCCAACTTATAATCTTTCTTTGCCCAAGTATCTTTGACCGGGCTAAGCCTGAATACCCTTTTGTACTGCAGATCTCCCGGGCGACCCAACTCCTTCAAGGTCAGGCTATGCTGGCCGAGGAAGCTGATCATCATAAGAAGACGGCCGCTCGTCGTCTGAAGGAGATCAAGGAGCTCCAGGCCGAGCTGGAGAAGACGCAAAAGGCCCTGAAGAAGGGCGACGAGGAGCGGGTCCTCGCCGAGAAGGTCGCCAGTCGGGCGATTGGAGAGGCCAAGGAGCTGAAGGCTCAGCTCGAGGATCCGAGCGAGCTGGCGCGGGCAGCCTTCAAAGACAAGGACTTGGGCTCGGCCTTCCTTACAGCAGCCCGGGGAACAGAGATCGGGGAAGAGCTGATCGTCTCGTTCGGTCGCTGGGGCTTTACGGCCGGGAAACGGAAGATGCTTGAACGAGTCCGTTCCCGGTTGGAGCAGGCTCTAGATGGGGAAGACCTTCAGCTGGTCCTCTCGGCATTACCCCCAGACCTAACCGATCCCGGTCCTTCTCCCTTTGCCCCAAAAGCCAAGGCATCTGAGCCCGGGGCACCAACGGCGGTCACCTCGAGCGGAAAGGAACCGGCTGCCGGAGCTCGGGAGACGAAGAAGTAGAATAGGCTCCTTTCTTCTTCTTCTTTTCGTAAAGGACCACCAATCGGGAGCCCGGTCCCGAATTGTACCGGGCAGCTTTTGTTAATTAATAAAATTTATTTTTCGTTCTATCTTGCGTCGCTCGTCTCTTGTTTCCTTGCTTTCAATTTGCACACACTGATCGTAATCACTCGACCCCTTGGCCTTTAGACCCGGTCTCGCAATACTCGATCCGCTTAACGCCCGACCTTACGACCTTATGGCCTGGTCGTGCGTTCGATATTTCGACGTCAAATCTGGCCAACCGATCGGGTTTACCCGATCTCCGGCCCTTTGTCGAAAAAATATATTTTTTTTGAAAACAAGCCTCTACGGTCGGAATGTAACCGAGCGACGGGCCTGCAAATACTTCCTTATCCCAGCCCCCACACTATTGTGCGCTCGAGGCACGAGTGGGTGCAATAGTGGACAGAAGTTGGAGGGATCGGGGAATAATGCTGAGAGCTCCTGGCTTCCCCGATCAGTGGCATGACTTGGGTGTCCGCCAATGTGGAGCGCGTTTTGACCGGTCGATAGATTTCGCCCGGTTGATGAATGTTGAACTGATCTGCATGTAACGAAGGTGAAAGAAAATAGCTGATCGGGCCGCCGCATACAAACGGTCGAGCAATCATCGATCGTATATACATTAAACTTTCCCGCTCACAGGCGGTTGAATTAATTTTACAACCCTAAATTTACATAGAAATGACGACCGGGACTAACTCGCAGGTCAAGCCCCCACTTCATCTAGAAAATACAAAAAATAGGCTAATGCCTAAAAAGAACGAGGTGCTCAGAATTCCAAGTCCCCTCGATTAGCCGACCAGTCGTTGTCTCTAGTCGGTATGTACCCGGCCGTATGACAGCGTTGATGATGTACGGCCCTTCCCAGTTCTGAGCTAGCTTTCCGCCCTCTAGAGGTTGGCTGGCCTCCCTTCGTCGTAGAACGTAGTCTCCGACTTGAAAATAACGAGGGTTGACCCGAACATCTTTAGAACTCTTGACGCGCTTCTGATACTCGGCTATGCGTCGAGCGGCTAGCTCCCTTTTTTCTTCGACCCCATCAAGGTCCACGGCCATCGCGTGTTCGTTCTCTTCCGCATTATAGGTTCTCTCTCGATCGGTCGGAATCCAGGCCTCGATCGGAAGTCGGGCCTCAGCTCCGTAAACCAGGGCGAAAGGGGTCTCCAAAGTAGCTTCCCTCGGGGTCGTCCGATAAGTCCACAAAACATATGGCAACTCATCGGCCCAACTACGACCGGCCGAGTGTAACTTCTTTTTCAGACCTTCCAATATCGTCCGGTTAGCATTCTCCACTTGTCCATTTCCCTGTGGGTAAGCGACCGATGACCGGACGTGAGTCATCCCGATCGTGGCCAAGAAATTCTGGAAGTATTGGCTCACAAACTGGCGACCGTTGTCGCTAATGAGATGCACGGGTGCGCCAAAACGGGAAATGACATTGTGCCAAAGGAAGCGAGCACACTGCTGAGATGTGATCGTGGCTAAGGGCTCGGCTTCTATCCACTTGGAGAAGTAATCTATGGCGACGATCACGAACTTTCTCCGACCGGAGAGCTGAGGGAAGGGGCCCAAGATGTCTACCCCCCACCTAGCGAAAGGGATTGCGGTCGTGACTGGCTGGTAGAACGTTGCCGGTCGTCCAGGCATCCGGGCGTACAGTTGGCACGTCTCACATTCCCGAGCTAACTTTTCACAGTCTAGCTGGAGGGACGGCCAATAGTACCCGATCAACATGATACGACGGGCCAGGGATCGACCTCCTTGATGTGAGGAGCAGATTCCCGAGTGCAGCTCCTTCATGACTAACTCGGCCTCGAACGCGGTCAAGCAACGCATAAGAGGGCCTCCATACGATCGCCGATAAAGACGACCATCGAAGACTTGGAACCTCGGGGCTCTCAGCTTGGCTTTTCGAGCACGCTGTGGGTCGTCTGGGAGTCGACCGTGCTCGAGGTATTCCTTCAGATCGGTGATCCAGCTGTCCTCCACCGGTTGGATTGGATTGACCGGCAGGCGATGGATACTGTGTTTGGGGATCACCAAGATCCGAGCTATCTTCGAAATGTGTTCCGGGGCGTCTTGGGCCAGTTTGGATAAGATATCCGCATCGGCGTTATCCAACCGGGGTATGTGTCGGACGGTATACCCCCGGAACTGAACGAGCTTTTCCATGGCAAGGTCCCGGTACAACTGCAAACGCTCACCATTGACTTCATAGTCTCCGAGAACTTGCCCGACCACGAGCGCGGAATCTGTCTGAGCTCGGATGTATTCAGCCCCCAAGTCCCGAGCGCACTGCAAGCCATTAACGAACGCTTCGTACTCGGCCTCGTTGTTGGTCGGGTGGAACTGGTACATAAGAGCAAAATAGACCTTGAATCCTTCCGGGCTCGTGACTACTACTCCTCCCCCTGCTCCTTTTTTGCTACTTGACCCGTCAGTAGCCAACGACCACCGCTCAGCCTCGGGATCCGCAACCTCAGGAGGCCGGGTATCCCGGGCGGTGCACTCAACCAGGAAGTCTGCAAGAGCCTGACCTTTAATAGCCGGTCTTGGTCGGTATTCGATCGCGTACTGGGTCAACATTAACGCCCATTTCTCTAGCCGGGAGTACCGGAGCTCAGGACCATGTAGCGCGTGGCTTACATAGTACACCGGTCGCTGGACCCCTTCCGGATCGGTTCGGCACAACACTGCGCTTACTGCGCGATCGGACACGGCGAGGTACACGTCTAGCTCTTCTCCGAGCTCGGGCTTTGAGAGCACGATTGGTGACATGAGATACTCCTTCAGCTCGTCAAAAGCCGCTCGGCATTCCTCGTCCCAGACGAATCCATTCACTTTCCTCAATACCTTGAAGAAAGGTAGAGCGCGCTCGGCTAACTTGGAGAGGAACCGGCTGAGGGCTGCCAACCGACCGGTCAATTGCTGGACTTCCCGAACGGAGGAAGGTGGCTGCATGTCCAGAATCGCTTTTACTTTGGCCGGGTTAGGTTCGATTCCTCTCTTAGTCATCATATAGCCGAGGAATTTGCCGGTCTGAACCGCGAATGTGCACTTGGTCGGGTTCAGCCGTAACTGGTACTTCCTCATGATCTGGAAGCACTCCCGAAGGTCCCGAGTGTGGTCGGATCGGTCCCGACTCTTGACCAACATATCGTCGATGTAAGCTTCCATCGTTCGGCCCAGCAGATCAGCAAAGAGCATGTTGACCATCCTCTGGTAGGTGGCTCCTGCGTTCCGCAGACCGAACGGCATCACTCGGTAACAATACAGCCCGTCCGGGGTCACGAAGGCTGTCTTGCTCTCGTCTTCATGGTGCATCATGATCTGATGGTACCCCTTGAAGGCATCCATGAAGCTCATTAACTCGGCCCCGGCCGTCTCGTCGACCATCTGGTGAATGCTCGGTAGAGGATACGGGTCGAGCGGACAGGCTTTGTTGAGGTCCGTGAAATCGATGCACATCCTCCATGCTGGGGGCTTCGGGACAAGAACGATATTTGCCACCCACTCAGGATAGACCACCGGACGGATGTGCTCGATCGCCGCCATCTTTTTGACTTCTTCTCTTACAAACTCGCGGCGATCGGAGGAGAGGTGTCGTGTTTTCTGCACGACCGGCTTAGCTGCGGGATCGACGGCCAATTTGTGACAAATGACCGACCGATCGATCCCGGGCATATCTTCAGGCCCCCATGCAAAGATATCAGCATACTCCCGGAGCACGGTCAGAACTTCCGCTCGGATCTCGGGGGTGAGGGCTCGGCCAATCTTGATTTTCCTATCCGGGCGATCCTTGGATAGGGGAACTTCTTCTATTTCCTCGGAGGGCTCAGGCTGCTCCTTCCGTTCCTTAGCCTCCTCTTTGGCTATGGTGTTCACCCGGGAAGATGGACCGGAATCACGTTGATTAACCGCTCGGGTGTAACACTTCCGGGCGGATTGGACATCGCCACGGACCACGCCGACCCCATTAGGGGTGGGGAATTTCATGCACAGGTGGGGCATAGAAATTATCCCACCGATCTTCATAATGGCGGGTCGGCCCAAGATAATGTTGTGGACGCAATGGAGGTTGACCACAACAAATTCCAGCTCCGTTTGGATCGACTTTGGAGGCGTGCCGATCTCGACCGGGAGCGTTATTTTTCCCTCAGGGTAGATAAGAGCCCCGGTAAATCCTGACAGTGGTACACCGACCGGAGTCAGCTCCTTCCTGTCAAGGCCAAGCTTCTCAAACACGTCCAAGTATAGGACGTTCACGCTACTGCCCGTGTCAACCATAACCCTCTGGACATCCGTCCCCTTAACGTCAATCGTGACCACGAGCGCCTCCATGCCGTGATCACTGCTGGTAGGTTGGTCCTCGAGGATGAAGGTTATGGGCTCCATCTTCTGCCTCTTCCCGGTCTCCCGGGAATCCACTACTGCGACCGGGCAATTAGTCTGCGGTCGGGAAGCATCTTCCAGCCCACCAAAAATGACGTGGATGGTAGGTTTTCCGGACGGGCGGCTACCGGACGGAGGGTCGGGGTCCCGTCGGTCATCATGACGATCATCCCTCCTGTCTTGCCCAGATCGATCAGAGCGGTGTTGAGAACGTCTATGATCCCTCCGATCGGTGTTCCTTTTGTTTTCCTCTCTCTTCCCCACACACTTGTCTAATTTTCCCAAATTGAGCAAATCTTCCAATAATTGGCGCAAGTGGGTACACTCCTCGGTGTCATGCCCGGCGCATCGATGGTAAGCACAATGCTTACTCTTGTCAGGGCCGTCCCGATCGGGATGGGGAAGTTTGATGAGATTACAGGACTGGGCGTATTGCATGGCCTCCGCTGCGGATCGGTTCAAGGCCGTAAACTCGCCATGCCTGGTGCGGGGTCGGGGATTGTCATCTCCCGATCGATGTTCTGCCCGGCTGGCCGGTTTACGGGACGAAGAGCCGACCTCCTGCGAGCGCTTGACGGCATTCGCCTCACCTGCGTTGGCGTAATCAGTGACCCTTTGGAGGGCCTCCTCATAGGTGGTCGGGGGGTGTAGGATAAAATCTTGGTATAGATACCCCGCCCGGAGGGAGATGTGAAGCATGTGAGTGGCGGTCGCATCATCCATGGGCTCGACCTCCCCGACCGCTGCCTTCCACTTGATGAGGAAGTCGGTTAAGCTTTCCCCTTCGAGCTGCTTGGCCTTTTCGAGGTACATATAGGACTTCCTCACCACTTTGGAAGTAATGAACTTCCGTACAAACTTGATCGCCAGGGTCTCAAATTTGTCGATTGACCCCGGCTGCAGGGTTTGGAACCATTCTGCCGCCCGACCGGTGAGGGTTGAGTAGAAGGCCCTGCACATCACGGCGTCTGAAACGCCCTTCAGCATCATATTGCTGAAAAAATCATTCACGTGAGCCTCAGGATCTGTCCGACCGTCGTAACTCTTCTCTCCCGAGACCTTTAAGTCGAGCGGGTAAGGCTGAGCCATTACCGCTGCTGTGAAAGGCGTCTGGTGTAGGGTCGATCGGTCGGCCGGGGGTGCTGTAGGATACGCACTCCTGAGCTGCGCAACTTCAGCCTGGAGGTTGTAGAGCAATCCCCGGGTTTCGTTGAGCTCGGCGGCTTGAGCGGCTTGGGCTGTATCCCGAGCGCGTCGCCGTCGGTGAGATCTCAACCCGCTATATCCGGATGAAGCCTCGTGGCTAGCTTCCTGCATTTGTACGTCTTCTTGCCCGCGGTTCGGGTCTTGGGGTCCCAAACGCTGGCGCATCTCCGGTCGAAGACGATCAAAAGCTACCGCTCGGGCAACTTCTTCAGGGTCCTCCGCTTGAACGGCCTGAGCTGGTGCCTCCATCGCATCAGCACCCCCCGACCCCAACCGCGAATGAGCCGAGCGTCGAGCCCGGGATGTGGACTGACGCTGCGGCTCCACTTGGGCGGTCGGTTGTACTGGAGGGGCGGCGGCTGGAGCTGTATAAGCAGGCGTATATGGTGGATAGCCAACCGGGGAAGTGTAGCACATTGGTTGGCCTGGCCAATACCCATACGGTGGAGGTGGGACCGGGTATGGATACTGGGCGGGATACATCATCGGCTGCTGCTGGTATGGCAGACCGGGTGGTGGGTATCCCGGTTGTATGTAATTCACCGGCTGTTGGGCGGCCGGGTATGCATTTGACGGATGCGGTGGTGAAAGGTTGAGGTTGAGGTCCATCGTCTGACCCTGCTGTTGGGTAGCATAGTGGTCGGAGGAGCTCGCCGCGTCCGCCTGGTCGTCGGCAAAATTGTTGTGTGCCCACGGATACATGTTGGTATAGAGACCGGGTGCTCGTCAAGACGTTGGTTTCTCGTACGGTTCCCCACGGACGGCGCCAAAATGATACTGCTAATTCTGTGTAAGCAATATAAAATAACACGATACCAATTAAAGCAAGTAAAATCTTTATTGATCCCGGTAAAGGCCCTAAGTACAATCTACTTGGCTGCTCTGAGTACCGACTGACTGCGGTCGGGATTCTCTAACAACAACCTATCGATCGTCCAAAAGTCCTTTACACTGTAGCTACTGTGGGTATTTATAGCCGCTATGCCGGGGACAGGATTCCAGCCGTTCGGCATGTCCTCCACGTAGCCACCACGTGTCATCCTCCCGGGTGCCCTGCCTGTCGATGTAAAGAGCCGCCACGTGTCCTTCGTCAGCTCTTTCGCCAAAGGGGCTACCGCTCGGTGGTCGACACCGTCGCTCGGGTAACTCCCGGTCGGTCTACGACCGAGTTCTTCTCGTGGAGCCCGACCTGTTACCTGCAAAGATAAGGAGAAAGAGACAAAGGCTCCTCGGTCGTGGTGAAGCTATGTCGGTCGGGATATTCCCTACCACATAGCATTTTTATCCCGCTTCACCCAGTAAGAATAATCCATGACTGCTGTTTCAGCTGTGAACATGGGAATAATATATAATCAAGAACAATCCCACAAAATGATTAATCCACCTTAGCAAATGGGAACAAAATGTTGAGGGTAATGCAGCAAGACATGTTATTTGATGGTTTACACCATGGAAGTACGTATCACTTTATATTCAAAACCAAATTTACTTCTTTTTTTTTTTTTTTTTACAAAAGGATAACACAGTCAACTAAAGAGTTATATTGAAAATTGGTAAATTCAATCATGATTTCATATAATTATCCATAGAGAGCTTGCACACCTGACAGTTTGTGTAGAATCTTGTGAAATCCTCGGATAAGTTATAGAGATACTCGCACAATAAATTTGGTAGAAGATTCGTACAAGCTTCTTCAACAACCTACAAGAGTAAGAGGAAAAGAAAATGCAATATTGATACTCTCATAGCTAAGATTGATGCCAAGCAGATGAGATTAGGGATTATTAATTTACCTCAGGAAATTGAAGTAAATGGAGTCCCAACATTCGCTCATCGTGATGAGCTAAATCTAGTGTCCCAGTATGTTCAATAACCATAACATCAGTCTAAAAAATTAACTAAAAGATTGAAGAATTCTAGTTCGGAGATTGTAAGTCTGCAACTATTCACAGGCACTACAACATTGCCATGGTCTGTGCTTTTTTACAAGGATACTTGGGCAATCAATAAAAAAATCCCTAAAGCCAGGCTTAGCTCATCTGAATTGCCATAAAGTGGGTGGGTGGGTGGGTGGGTGGGTGGGTTGTTAAAGTGGAGGTGAAAATTGAGCTGAAATAAGATAAATGAAATTAAAAGTGAATGTTATAGGATCAACTTTCCTTTGTTGCTTCAGTACTTTTCTTTTGGAGGTTGGGAGGGGAGATAAGACACATCAAGTATGATATTGATTAAAAAAAAAAACTCAACTCAACTCAATTACTTCACATGTTTTTTTCCAAAGGGAAATCTAAACCCCCTGATGATGACTTAACAGCGGAACAGTTTCCCCTATTTGTACTGTACACCTTCTGCAGATTCCTGATCTGTATACATCTGCATATCATGAAGATAGGCGTAATTGTACAACTTAATACTTGTACAGAATGCATGCACAACTAAGTCAAGGAAATTCAGTTGGAGATAATATGTAAACATTACCTCACATCAATATCTTGTTTCATTTCCAAACTGATAGTTTCCATGACCAGTTTGTATATCTCTTCTCCAAATAAATTTGCACTCTCTTTATCTGAGTTGTCAATTAAATTAACTTCTGAGGTTGAAGCATAATGTTCTCTAGTATTTTTTTTCTCCTCCAAAAGGATTTCCAGAATGTGGAATTCCATGGGAAGTGCAATCCATTCTCCCTACTAAGAACCTGATTGTATGTATAAACTCCTGGGCTTTTTCTCTTGATAAAATCATTGAGACAGCATAAATGTATTTGTTTTCAGTTTTATCTGAACTAGCTTAGGATTTTAAAGAGGATGAGGACTGCTTTTATCTATAAAAAATCTTTAGCGTTGCACTCACCGATTCCTCCAGAACTTTTTCCTTTTCATTCTGAAGGATATGAACCTAAACCCAAAATTACAACAAAGCTTCCTTCAATCTAAGAAATATCATGTCTTAAGAAGTGACATTTAAGAGTATCAGCAAATCAAATCATAATCAACTAGCTATGAGGTTTTGGATACAATTTCATGTCAAATGTCAAAAGGCCAACAACATTTTACACAGCTAGGCTCGAGTACGGTAAAAACATGATATGTATAGTACCTCCTCATCGTTGTCATTAATGGAAAGATCAGCTTTGTCATTTGCAATTATTCTTCTCTCTGAGGATTTTTTTCTCCACGGCCAATTCTTTTGGTCCATGGTCTACTGTTTGCTGTAAAATATCAAAATCGGGGTTGTCGGTGGTCACTCCAATGATTCAATGAAAATGTCAAGGTCTCAAATATCCAAATCATAGCTTATTAAGTCAAGTTTACCCACACTTCTGCTAGGACATCCACTTCTTGGATAAGACTGGCTGACGTGAAACTTATAATCTAACAAATAATGTTATGCTTCTGACTTATCAGACATCATTACATTATAGTCATATTCTAATAATGTAGAAATCACAAAAAAGGTACTTCCTACATTATAGTCCTATTATAACCAACCCTGTTTTACTTGGTTAGTTACCTGCTAAGTGTTCTTGATCTTAATCATTCTTGAGTAAAAAGGCGAAAGATTCAATTTCCCAGTATCAAACATAAGTTTAGGATAATACATTAATCATGCAAGAACAAAATATTAAGGTTACTTAAGTTTATGATAATATAATCCAATGATCATGCAAGAACAGAAGATCAAGGGTTACTTCACTTTAGGGAAAAAAATTGTTAGCGTCATGTGTTAAATCAATTAGAAAAAGATATCTAGATGTTCCAATCTGATAAAAGCAGTGCCTAAAGCATATCTTAAAGTCAATAATTTGTCATGCATAAAACTGTATATGAAGTGTTAAAGTAGCTAAGATTCAGAATAGATATATTAGCATATATAAATGGCACCTCTTAGCAATCAAGGCATCATTGTTGTACATAGAGCTCCGAGAATGAACACGTGACAGCATATCCAAACTAATTGTAGGATAATGTGTAAGAAGAGCTGCTTTGCAGATTCACCCACTAAATCAGTAAGAGCTGCTTCAATGTTCATGTGCACATCCTCTCTGTCAGTCCTCCACAAGAACTTGCATGCTTCAATCTGCCTTTCTATCTCATCTAGACCTTGTAGAATTGTATCCCTGTCATTTTCGCTAATCAATCCCTACGGTACACCAAAACAATTGTGCACATTTGAATACTACTCTTTCACATTTCACTTGTTAAGGAAATAGAAGTCATGAACTAAATTCGGTCCTCTTTATGTTTGTGTCATAAACTAAAACCAAATGTGGTAACGATAGAACACCACAAATTTGCAATTTCTTAATAGCTAGGCCAGCAAAGCAAGATATAATGAGAATAAGAAGAAAGCATTAACATTTTATAATGAACATATTCAAAACCAAATGATGACTTTTACACATAAAAGAAAAAGCTTATAGCTTGGTCAGCAAAGTAAGACAAAACATATAGAGGAAGAGAGCATTTAAATTTCAGATGAATAGATTTGAAACCAAATCAGGATAGAGTGTAGATGACTTGTATAACCATCCAACAGATGTAACCACATACACAGCCAATTCTAGTCTAATTATAATATCACCAAACCAACAAAAATTTTCCTAATTCATCATTGGCAACTAAAAAGATTATAATTAATAGCAAAACCTCAGAGATTTTTAAAAAATATAGTTAAATATAATCATTCCAATAAATCATATTAAACAATTCACAGCACTAGAAAAACCAAGTAACCATACCTCACAAATATATATAACATATATTATATATTATAACATATAATACCCCATATTTATACAGAAATAAGTAAAAAAAAAATATTTAAATTTGTATTTCTATTATATAGAGAGAGGAGCCAACTCAAGTGCAAACCATTCCTAAAGTATAAACTACAAACACATCTTAACTGTTAAAAGTAAAATTCACTCTAGAACATATTCATCATCTACATTTTTATAGCATATATATAATGCTCATCTTTTTACAGCAAAATGTATGTATCAATACAAGTAGAAAGTCATACATACTGTTTTCTGGATTCTCTATCGTAGATAGCATGCCTGAATGCTTGATAGATCTAGAAGCTAAGAAGATACTTTCCCCAATTCGAAGTGAAGGCCAATGCCCTAATTATTCTGAATCAGATTCGGAACTTCATTCTTTTATATCTCTCTAATTATATTAAAAATAACTAAAAACTATAGATTATAAACAAAGAACCCTAACAATAGATTAAGAAATAAAGAATCCTAACCATTACATCGTCGATCAAGGAGAAGCGCTATGGAGGAGAAGGCGTCGTCGATGGAGGAGAAGAGCAAGGGAGGGGGTGTCGTCCTTCGAGGAAAAGAATTGGAGAGGAGAAGGTTTAAATCTATGATTGAGGAGAAGAGGTAAGGAGGAGAAGGATTGAATTGAAATCTGCGTTTGAGGTGAAGAGGTAGGGAGGAAAAGGTTTAAATCTGGGATTGAGGAGAAGGTCTTTAGATCTAGCTGCCAAAAAGAGTTAGGAAAAATAGATATAATAGATATTTATATATTGGGCAGCTGCGCAAATGGCCAAGTGTTTTTTAGGTCTGTTTGCGATTTAAAAAAATTATTCCGACCACAGTATTTGGTGGTCGGAAAATGAGATTAATTTAAATATTTAGCGAAATTGTCCGGCCACAATATAAAAAATGATTGAAATTACCGACCACTTCGTAAATGTGGTCGGAAATTCCGACCAATTTCCGACAACGCTTCTATTTGGACGAAAAAATGAAAAAAAGTCAATTTTTGCGATCAAATTTTTAGGTGGCCAGAAAGAGGTCGGAAAATGGATAATTTCCAGCAGTGAAATATTCACGCAGTTCGGAGTCTCATTCCTACGTCTGCGGAGCCACCCACGTAAGCCTAATCCACTGAATGATCAACAAGGAGTACAAGGGGAGAGTACAAGTTACACAACAGTGTAAACTACAACAACTCCAGCAAATCCTTCATCATCATAACAGACTTGACGTGCAGGCAATGTTCATCACAGCATGAACCAGTTGAGAAAACTTCACCACAAGAACATATTGATAGACTAACCAAAGGAGGATTTGAGGAATGAAATATAGAAATTAATCCCTTGAATCTTCAATTAAAGAATAGCTCAAAGTAGCATTTTATAGAGGTGAAATGAGAACCTCTTGGTCTGAAAATGTGTTGCTTCCAAATCCTCAAATAAGCTGCACCACAAGATTTAAACCAGCAACGAAATAGGGTCTGAAACAAACAACCGGTTTGAAGATGTAAACTGCTGACTCAAGCGCGTCCTGACATTGATCCAGAATCCTAACAGTTATTCTATTTTGACAACTAATTAAGCCAACATAATAGGGTCCAATGTGTATTATATATTCTTTACACTTACAGGTCCAAATGCACTAACTAATATAGTAAAAATTATTCAAAATAACATGCATTACACCACTTTTTTTTTTAAAGGACATTACACCACTCTTTAAATAAAGAGCAAGGGAATAGACAATAAAAACCATAAATGATTTTTGCAATTAAACCCATAAATGGTTCTAATAACGTTATGTGAAATCAATGTATGCACAAATAAAGAGAGCATATCATCATAAAATTTGTTGTGACTTATTCTTGTGAAATTTTAAAAATAACTACCAATATATACTTATTTTACTACTCCGCATTAAAAATGAAAGCATATCATAAAGTTTGATGTGATTTATAATTCTTTTGAAATTTAAGAAATAACTACTAGTACATACTTATTTTACTATTAATTAATTAATTTTATATACAAAAAAACAAAGTAAATAAAAATTGACAAGAACATGTGTGAACCGTTTTAGGAATCCTTATCCGTGAGGCAGGTTGGGTCAATATGAAATGTAATACTTATACTGAAAAATATAATACTAAATCAGGAATAAAATGTTTACTATATGGAAAAATGTAATACTTTTACATTTTGATTTAAAAGTATTACTTTTTTTCTTCACAAATATTACAATTGCCTTTATAAATAGCAAACACTTGTCTGTATTAATATTTCACTTCAAACAAATTCACACAACACCAATTAAAATGGAATTGCTGTCGCCTTCCAAATGGCCAACATTCTTCGTGGTTTGCAATAAACAAACTACAAAGGCGGAAGCCTTAGCTTTTCTTTTTGGCTTCAGCTTCGGCCTTCGGCACACGAAATCAAGACGGCAGAATTTAAATTCTGCTATTGTTTGCCACACAGCACAAACCCACAAACAGGCCAATTCAAAAATCTTTAATTTAATTATTTTATCAATACAAAAATAATACACACACAAATTTTTACATATTAACAATAATTCCTAAAATTTAAATATATTAACATTAATTCCTAAAATTTGAAATAAATTATCTCGATGCTTAGCACTGTATTTTACTATTTTGTACTTTGTAACTATCTCGACGGGATTACTTACTATCTTACTAGGTAATTTTGTCTTTAAATTATGTAAAATGTAAGTTATTATATTCGATTATTTGTGGGGAGCAAAAAAATTCTCTCTCTAGATTCGCTATGCCGGATGGAGGGGGCGAGACTGGGGGTAGGGCGAACTGGTGGGGGAAGTTCAATCGACGGGATGAACAGAAGGGGAGAGGAGACGGCTCCGGGGTTCAAGTGAAGGGAGGGTGAGTTTGAGGGCAGTGGAGGTTTGCGACGTAGGAGTGATGTCCCGGCGGTGGAGGTCGGCAGTATGGAGGGGAGGAATGCTGGCAGTAGGGTGCAGCGTGGGAGGGGAGGGGATGTGACTGGTCGGCTAGCGGAGGCGGTGGCTGATGTTGCGGGGTTGACGGATCGGTGGGCGGATTGGGCGCTGCTGGAGGAGGAGGGCGCGGTGTTTATGTTGGAAGGGGAGGTTGCCGGAGTGGAGGGTGGCGGGGAGGGTGAGGAGGAGACGTGGAGGGTGGTGGGGAGGTTTCTGACACAGAAATTGATTAAATTGGATTTTATGAGGCAGGTGTTAGCGTTGGTGTGGCAGCCGGTGCGTGGGGTGCAGGTAACGGAAATTCAAAGGGGATTGTTCTTATTTATTTTTTTTTTTCCATAAAACATATATGGACTATGTGTTGAATGGGGGACCCTGGGCATTTGAGAACAACGCACTTGTGTGTCGGGAGGTTATGGACGGGGTGAATCCTCTCGATGTGAAGCTAGACATGATTGACATGTGGGTACAGTTGCATGATATGCCGAAGGGGTGTACAACTCAGGCAATTCTGGAACAGGCAGGGAACTTTTTGGGTTCTTTTGTTAAGCATGATGACCGTTTTGAAGGGGCGCCATGGCTAACCTTTCATTGTATTCGGGTGTCAATTCCGGTTGATAGGCCGCTTAGGAGGAGGATGAGATTGATGAAGAGGGATAGGACAACAACATGGGTTAATTTCAGGTATGAACGGTTGCACAAGTTCTGCTACTTTTGTAGTTATATGGGTCACTTGCACACGTTTTGTCTACAAGCTAGGGAAGCGGGAATTCCAGTGGAAAGGTACCTGTACGGTCTGGATATGCGGGCTGGTGGATCCCGGAGCGTTCCTAGAGTGGTTGGGGATAGCTGGCTCGTGCCGGTAGGCGGGAAACCACGTCCATTGGTGGCAAAACCACGGGTGACTGAGGCAGTAGACGGGGGTCTGGAGGTGGGGGTGTCATGCAGACGAGTATGTCTGAGGATGAGATGGTGGTGGCTACGGCAAAGCGCCATAGGCATGGTACGGAAGACGGAGAAGCTTGAGGGGAGGATGATGTTACAATGACCGATGGTTCAAAAAACTTGCCCATGGCGAGAGCTAGTGTCCAGCCCCGCCCGTCATCATGAGTACATTGAGCTGGAACTGTCGTGGCTTGGGCAATCCACGCACAGTTCGAGAAGTAGTGGACATGGTGTCCCGTAAGAAGCCAGGGTTAGTGTTTTTAATGGAAACCAAGGTGGGATGGAGTCATGCAGAGAGAGTCCGTGTCAGGCTTGGATATGATGGATTGTTTTATGTGAATAATGAAGGTTTGAGTGGGGGGATGACTCTCATATGGAAGAAAAACAACACTGTTAGATTGTTGAGTTACTCGCCGAACCATATTGATATTGAGGTTAGTATAACTGGAAAGTTTTGGCGTATGACATGCTTATATGGGTGTTCGGATCGAAACAGGAGGGAGGAAACCTGGGAGCTGCTGGGTATGTTGAGGAATAGATCTGGTTGCCCTGGGTGGTGATAGGGGATTTTAATAATCTTCTCTATCAACATGAAAAGGGGGGGGGGGGGGGGATCCGTATCCGAATAGCCTCCTGCGTGGGTTTGGGGATACCATTAATGAGTGCGGGTTGATGCAGATGCCGATGCGGGGCCGTCAGTTCACATGGGATAAGAGTAAAGGCACGGCGAATTGGATACAGGAAAGGCTGGATAAGGTGTTTATAACAAAGGAGTGGGGTGGTATGAATGAGAATGCATGGGTGGAAAATATACAGACTTGAGAATCGGATCACTCGGCTTTGTTTCTTAATGTAAATACGCTTGGCATACGAAGAGTAAGAGGGCCGAGGAATTTCAGATTTGAGAACGATGGTTATTGGATGAGGGGTGCAAGGAGGTGGTGGAGGCAGCCTGGCAGGAGAGGAGGCCGGAGGGCTTGTTGCACTGTCAGCAAGTTTGTGGTGTGAAGTTAATGCGGTGGGGGGGGGGGGGGTGGGACCAGTTCCATAAATTTGGTCACCGAATCGGGCAGTTGCGGAGACAGCAAGAGATGTTCCGAGATGTAACGAATCCGGTCGCATTGGCCGAATTCCAACGAAATGAGAATCAGCTCAAGCAATTGGAGGCCCAGGAGGATGTGTTTTGGAGAGAGCGGGCGAAACAACACTTGCTCCGGGGTGCGGATGCCAACACCAAGTTCTACCACAGGTATGCTTCTGCCCGTAGAAAGAAGAATTTTATTGCTAGTATTAAAAATGATGGTGGTGATTGGGTGGAGGACAGGGATATGCATTCGGTCATACTGGATTATTTTAAGGGCATTTTTACTTCTAATAATTTGAGCTGCGATGATCCCCTTTTTAATGATTTTACCCCGTCGGATGAGAATAATGAGATGTTGAATCGGCCTTTTTCTGTGGAAAAGGTAAGAACTGCGCTTTTTTCTATGTTCCCGGATAAAGCACCAGGCCCGGATGGAATGAATCCGGGTTTCTACCAGCATTTTTGGTCTGTTGTGGGGGAGGATGTGTCTGGATTTATATTGCATGCATTGAATTCTGGTGTATTTTCGGAAGGTCTGAATGATACTAACATAGTATTAATTCTTAAAAAGGAGGTCCCGGAGACTGTTGCAGATTTGAGACCGATTGCGTTGAGCAATGTCATTTATAGAATAATGGCTAAAATATTGACAAACATAATGAAATTGCTAATGGGTGAATCATTTCGGAATCCCAAAGTGCGTTTATTCCTGACAGGTTAATTACAGATAATATCTTGGTGGCAGCTGTGGTGGGTCACTACTTGAACAGGAAGTAGTGTGGTGTGGTTGGTTGGAGTGCACTGAAGTTGGACATGTCGAAAGCATATGATAGAATGGAGTGAAATTTTTTGGAAAGAATGTTGGTGGTGCTGGGGTTTAGTGATAAATGGGTCCGGCTGATAATGCTGTGTGTGACAACGGTGAACTATACTGTGATGGTGAATGGGGAGGTAGGAGGACGGGTCAAACCGACTCGTGGGCTCAGACAAGGAGACCCTCTTTCCCCTTATTTATTTATTATCTGTGCTGTGGCATTTTCGATGTTATTGCAAAAGGAACAGGTTGCAGGATCTATACATGGATGTAGAGTTGCCAGGGGGGCACCTCCGGTATCGCATTTATTTTTTGCGGATGACAGCCTGCTTTTCTTTAAAGCAAATATTCACGAAGCTAATGTGGTTAAACAATGTTTGGTGAGGTATGAGAAGCTATCTGGACAGGTGGTGAATTATAACAAGTCAAATATATGTTTTAGTCGAAATGCCCAGCACATGGCCAGAACACAGGTGGCGAACTGCCTTGAGGTTGTGCAGGCGAATAATTTTGGGAAATATCTGGGCCTCCCATCGTTTGTGAGCAGAAATAAAAAAGCAGTTTTTTCTTATGTGGGGGAAAAGATCAGGCAAAGGATTGGATCGCGGAATAAAAAATTATTATCTCAGGCTGGTAAGGAGGTTTTATTGAAAAGTGTAGCTCAATCTATGCCAACCTTTTCGATGAGTGTCTTTTTGTTGCCTGAAACAGTTTGTCAATCCATTGAGAAAACCATGAATAGATACTGGTGGGGAAGTGGCAGAGATAGGGGATACATTGGAAGGCATGGGATAAATTATGTATCCCTAAAAAATTTGGTGGATTGGGTTTCAAGGAATTGAGAGCATTTAACTTCGCTATGCTGGGTAAGCAGGCATGACGTTTTCTTACGGATCCAGGATCTCTGGTGGCAAGAATATACAAAGCCTGGTATTTCCCCACTTCTAGCTTTGTTGATGCAACTATTGGAAATTGCCCAAGTTTTGTTGGAGGAGTATAATGGCAGCACACCCAGTAGTGGTAGCTGGGATAAGGCGCAGAATTGGAAATGGTGAGACAACTCTTATTTGGGGACACCCATGGCTCCAGGATAATCCAAGCCCCTTGGTACAAACAGTTATGCCTGAGGAGTTAAGGGAGGCACGAATAGCAGGTTTAATAGACCCACAAACAAAAATATGGGATCCACATATTTTATCTGATTTATTTATCCCTGAGGATGTGAGCAGAATAATTATGATTCCTGTTAGCCCTGATTATGATGACTCATGGTACTGGATAGGTGACCCAAAAGGGATTTATTCAGTAAAAAATGCTTACAGGCGTATTATTGGTGATTATGAGAATAACCCAGGTGATTTTGATAAGTGGGTTAAGATGTGGAAATTAAAAGTACCACCAAAGTGGAAGACTTTTTTGTGGAGAGCAGTATGTGATATTCTACCCACTACCACGAACTTAATTAATAAGAGAGTGGAGATTGACCCGACATGCCCTATGTGCATGATTAATCATGAAGATGTGTTGCATGCATTAGTATATTGTGAATATTCTACATTAGTTTGGAATATAACACAATTGCCTATCACAAACATTGTTACAGATTCGTTCGCAGCATGGCTAACTGGGGCTATGGCGGCCTTAACGGAGGAACAGACACAGTTTATGGTGGGGGTTCTCTACAATATATGGAGATGCCGCAATGCGGCCGTGTAGAAAGGAGCCATGTCACGGCCGCAAACGGTGGTAAAGGGGGCGACAACAATGCTCCAAGCATATGGCGATGTGCACAGTCGCACCACACGGGTGGAATCGCTGCCACAGTCAGGACCGGAGTTGCCCGACAATCACATGCGATGTTATATAGATGCGGGGTATCGGCAGGAAACCGGGGAGGCTACGTATGGAATTCTGTTATTAGCGCCCGGGGGTTCGTTTGTTGCGGCAAAGAATGGTAGATTGTCCTCTTGTTTTTCACCACTCATGGCGAAGGCATTGGCATTTAAAGAGGCGCTGTCTTGGCTAATTGAAAGGAATGTTTACTCGGTGTGTCTTCTTACAGATTGTATGGTACTGCGAACCACCATACACCACCAATCTACACCCATTCACTCATATGTTGGGGTGATAATTGACCAGTGCAGAACAATGATGTCTTTGTTTAATTTTATTTCGTTAAACTATGTGCCTAGACAGATTAATTTACATGCTCATACTTTAGCTTCGTTAGCTTTTACTCAGGAACACTCTATATATTGGGATGCTATCCCTCCTAACGCTATTACAGCTTTTATCAATTAATACAATCGGCGGATTGGTTTTTCAAAAATATTCGATTATTTGTGTTATTTTTATTTCCGAAATTAGCTTTGTGGAAGTTGCAATACAGTGAAGGTTTTAGTGGCAAATTATTGTGTGGACCATGGTCCACACAATATTACGTGGACCATAACAAAAAGTACATTTTTAATAAACTAAATGTACATTATTTTTGTACTGAATTTACATTATTTTTATAAAATGTACATTATTTTACAGTAGACAAAATATGATCCACACAACTTGTGTGGATTACAGTCCACACAATAATGATTGGGTTTTAGTGGTTGTGTTAAAAAATGTTACTGTAGCTATATATATACTTGTCGGTATGGACTAAACATGGGAAAATCATAATATAACCAGCCAGCAGGTTGTGTGTTAAGCTACTAGTAATATAATCTAAGCTTTGTTGTTTGGTTCTTCATTAACAATTATCAAGAAATGAGCAGAGGAGAAGGAAAGTGGTCTCTTAAGGGCATGACTGCCCTCGTCACTGGTGGAACCAGAGGCATTGGGTATGAATTAATTCAACTACTAAACTCTTTCCAGGCCAATAATATTTTTGCTGAAACATATGTTCAAATTTTTATTTGTGTGGTTTTTATTAGTTCTGCAATCATAGAAGAGCTAGCAGGATTTGGAGCAGAAGTGTACACTTGTTCCCGGAATCAAAACGACGTTGAGGAGTGCGTGGAGAGATGGAGGGGGAAAGGCCTCAAAGTCGCCGGATCTGCCTGTGATTTATCTTCACGGCCCCAAAGGGAGGAGTTGATGGAAAAAGTTGCCAATCACTTCAATGGAAAACTCAATATCTTGGTTGCTACTTTTCCATTTCTTTCTATCATATATTTGTATTTGGGTAAAGATATGACTTATATTGTTTAAATAGGTGAATAATGCTGGGACAATAGTGCCTAAGGACGCAATAGAGTTCACAGCTGAAGATTACACAATTGTAATGGGAACCAACTTTGAGGCTTCGTTTCACCTTTGTCAATTGGCATATCCATACCTCAAAGCTTCAGAAATGGGAAGCATAGTTTTCAACTCCTCTGCCGTTGGATTCTTGCCTGTCACTAAAACTACTCTCTATTCCGCATCCAAAGGTAGGTATTATTACTTCCCATTTCTGCATCATTTTGCTTATCCACTCATACCATGAACCAGGGTCTATCGTTATATTGTAGACCTGCTCGTCCAAAATGGCATAAAATTATATGTCTACAATTAATATATTATGTGTCAAAAGTGAACGTAGTTAACAAATTACGTGTCTTTAATTTATTTTCTGATACATAATTTATTAACTGAAAGCACATAATAAGATCCACAATGCAAAATGAACTGTCTTCATAGTTCCATCCTTTGTTGCCTGCACAGTGCACACACATGACCAATAATAGATGCTCTGTCGGGTCGGGGTGTGGGGACCCTTAGGGCTAGGTTTCAGCCTTTTGAAAGAATAATAAATGAACATAAAATGCATAAATCCATAATGGTGATGACGCACAATTTCAGCCGCCCTGCATCACGCCATTTTTCAAGTTGCATTACTATAATTAGATGTCACTTTCTTCTCTCAAAAGGTGAATGTCAAATTCTAAAGATCCCTCACACGCAAACCAGACAGAACATGTGAATGGATGTAAATCATAATAATTCAATTGTTCAGCAGACAAGATAAAATATCGGTACGCACAAATGATCTACCCACTTTATGCATAATTTCCACAATATTACTGTCAAGTTTCAAGCTTTAACTTCTTCTCTCAATTATTGTTTACAGAATTACTAAGCTAAAGCCGTGTGAGCTAGAAGTCAAGTTTCTTGCCGGCTGAGAAAGTCAATATACATATAAATGAATATAATTATTAATTAATTAAAAGTTGGTGCAGTTTTATAAAAACCGGTGGCTAGAAGTCACTTTCTTGCCGGCTGAGAAAGTCGATGTACATATGAATAAATATAATTATTAAATTCCTTTCAAAAAAAATATAATTATTAAATTAATTAGAAGTTTGTGGAGGTTTATATGGAAAATATTATGTGTATTTCCAATTTTTATTTATATATACAAATTTTTTATGTAGACACTTTTATTAGGACTCATATAAAAAAATAACTTATCAGCCCGCTACATTAAGAAATAAAATTGAGAAAGTAAGATCTGAAAGTACATGTAATAAAACTCAATTTATAAACACTAGCCAAAGTGATTAGGTGAACCATAATTTGTTCTTAATAGATGTTCAAAACTGATTGGTAAGAACTTTTAAAATTGTCTACCCACAAGACCAGAAATAGAGGTGACAAAATCCCGAGTCGGGTCTGAGCCTAGGTTAGCACTAATCAGATCGGTCTAGGATAACCTGGGCCGGTCCCGGACCTGGTCCCAGGCTAGGCCCAAATTTTTTCTTATTTATTTATTTTTATATAAAATATTTATAAATTATTTTTTTTTTTGTTTGAAATAAAATTTAAACCATTGACCTCATAATAAATAGAGAATGTTCTTACCAATTAAACTACTTCAACCTTATGATATAATAATGCAAACACACACACACACACACATTTATTTATTTATTTATATACTCACGCGCACTTTTTCAAAGTTAATATTTTTGTTTAAAATAATATTTTAACTATTAATCTTAAAATAAAAAATTAATATATTTTTTTACAAAATTAAAAAAAATTCTAAGACTTTAATAACATTTGAACTTGTACTATTAAAATTTTTTATAAGACTTGTAATATTATTTGATACTTATAAATATTATAATAAAATGTGTTATAATTTATAAAGTGCATGCTAGATTTTGTCCGAGCCTGGGCCGGTTAGGGACCTAGGCCGTGTCTTGGGCCTAGGCTGGTTTCGAGCTGGGCTCCAGGCTATTTTTTTATAGGACCTAAACCGGCCCTTTATAAGCGGATTTAGGTTTGGGCTAAACCCAACCCAGAATCGGTGAAGCTCAAGCCTGCATTTTTCTAGGCCGATTCAGAGCTGGTTCCACCTTGATCCGGCCCGTAGCCACCTCTAGCGCAGCCGCAATAGTCAAATGATGGATTAAAAAACACTAATTACTCATTTTTTAGAATTACCTTTTAATTTGATACTAGTATTTTCACCCGTGCGTTTCACGAAATGGATTTGTTATAATATTTTAAGAATATTTGGATCGATATACAATTATATAAATTATAACAATGAATATTATATACTGAAATTGATGAAATGGATTGGATCGATTCTGTTTTATGATGTTATCCATTCAAGCAAATAATTGCCCAATTACACATGCGATGCATGGATAATTTTTTTTATTATATATTTAAATAATAAAATTAAAGATGAAATTATAAACAATTCTAATATTTGAAAATGTACACTTATTTGATTATAAGATTAGTGCAAAAGTATCACTCAATTAATTGAATATTATATGACTCCGCTCGTTTGTCTGCAATTATCTTAAAAAAATCAAAATGTAATATGATTTATGTAATTATATTATTACTTAAATAAGTATGGGAAAAGGAGAAATAATTTAATTGTAAATATTATAAAAATAAATCCAACGACCATGTTTAGCTTAATTGTCATAATAATAATTATGCAATTTTTATTGCCAATGACCTTGTGGTCTCGAGGCATGAAGTGGATCTTCCAAATGGAAAGTCATGGGTTTGAGCCACAGTGGGGGCGATATTAACTCTTTGTGCTTCATTAAGTTGAGAAAGTAGCTATGAACAAATACTAAATTATAACAGAGTTAGTAGTACTCAAAAAAATGAATTAATCATAATTATTATGATAATTTATTTTGTTATCATATTACATATATATATATATATATATATATATATATATATATAGAGAGAGAGAGAGAGAGAGAGAGAGAGAGAAAGATTATCAAAAAATTAATTGTAATTATAAAAAAATTCAACGACCATGTTTAATTGTAACTATACTAATATTCATGTAATTATTAGCTTAATTAACAAAATATTATTAATCAATTATATTAATATATGTGCAAGTAATGCTTTAATTATCATAATAATTATTAGGTAATTATATTAATATTGTGCAATTATACTTTTATACTTTCAATATATATATATATATATATATATATATATATATATATATATATATATATATATATATATATATAACACGTTGCAAATTTCGTCCTTTTTTCTAACAACTCGTGCTCACTTCTCGTTTCTAAGCTATAGCTGATATTGCAAATCTCGTCCCTAATGTTTTGTTAGGAAAATGACGAATTTGCAACGTTAGGTATAACTTAGGGATGAAAAATAAGCACGACCAATAAGTAGGGACCGAATCATACAATTACCTTATAACTTAGGAACGAAAACTGCAAAATTTTTCCTTAAACATTTAAGATTAGTGGTCTAATGTAGTACTAGTAGTCTAGTACTACAAATGACTATGGTCCTGTTTGGTAACATAATTAGCTTATCAGTCAATTTTGACTTGTTTGACCACTATTAGCTATTTGACTTGGTTAAACACCCAGAATGAGTGTTAGCTTTATGTAACAACTTATTGCTCCAAAATATTAAAATTCAAAAGTTGTTCAAAGTAGCTTTTTTGATAAATTTTTTTAAAAAGTCATTTTGCATGTAATCAGCTATCAACCAATAGTTAATTTACCAAATATCTTTCTACAAGCAGCTAATGCTATCAACCAGTTAAACTCACTAACGAATAAGCTAACAGCTGTTTACCAAACACCCCCAATATGTACAAAAACTGTGCACATGGTGTAGTTGGAAAAGGATATTTGCAGTAAATTGGTTTACTTTGGGGGTGTATTCAATCATGACTTTTGTAGAGTTTTAAAGACTTTTAAAATGATAGATTTTAATAAACTTTGATTGACTTTCATAGAGTCGTTCAAAACTTTTTAAAACTTTATAAGACTCTATAAAAGTCTATATAAAAAACATTCATAGACTTTTATCAACTTTTTATTTTAAAAAGTCTACAAAAGTCATTGAAATTCTAAATTGAATACATCCTTACAAACTTTCAATGATTTTAATTCTTATCATTTATAATTTTCTTACAAAACATTTATAATATACCATAAAATTTTCTTATTATGTAGTTCTTCGCCCACATCAACATTCTCAACATTATTATTTTATCTATAGTATGTTGAGACTTATATGCTAATTACTTATATATATTATTAATAAACATAAAAAAATTATTTCATTAGAAATTCATAACAATATTGAATAAGAAAATTTATAATAAAAGAATTGATCAAATAAAATATTTAAAAATATAATTACAAGTTGCATAAAATAAAAAAAATAAAAATCTAATATATATATATATATATATATATATATATATATATATAATTATACTTGATATATTGCTAGGTATCACGCAAAGAACTATTATTTGCAATAGCAATTTGAGACTGCGAACAACAACAAGGTGTTACTGTTTACAACCCCAAATTGTTGTTGCGAACAGTAGTTCGCTATTCGTAGTAACTTATTGTTAAAAAATTAAAAAATATATATTGAGAATATAAACATAAAAAGAATAAAAATCAAAATATATAAGTATTTATATAAATATTATGAAACATATATTAAAATTTGATGATGAAAAAATTGCTTTGTTCATGTATTTAGGGAGAATTAGAGAAAGTTAGGGATAAAAAATTCATAGAAAAAATAAAAATCAATATAAACAAGCAATAATGAAGTAAAAATAATATTATTTCGAATTTTTAGAGGAAGATTGTAAAATTTAGGAGAGAGAAAAAAATTGGTAGAGTTTAGGTATGAGGAAAATATACGATAATGAAGAAAAAAATAATTTTATTAAATTTAGATAGGTTTATAAAGTTTAAATTGGGAGAAAAATTAGAATTTAAATAGAGAGAGAAAACATTCAAAGTTGTTAGAAAGAAAATTTTAAAATGTGGGGGTTGATGGTTGGATTTCAACTATTTATATTTGAGAAGAAAAAGTCTACAAAAGTCTTAAAATTAAAAAATTTACAAAAGTTCATAACTTTTTGAATAACACGTGACTTTTAAAGACTCTGTAAAAGTCTTAATCGAATATCACACAACTTTTAAAGACTCTTTAAAAATCTTGATTGAATACCGCCTGACTTTTAAAGACTCTCTAAAAGTTTGAATTGAATACCCCAAAACTTTTAAAGTTCATAAAAGTCTTTAAAACTCTATGAAAGTCATGATTGAATACACCCCTTAATAATTATTATAAGAGAGATAAACAAAGAAATAGAACGGTAAAAATGACACTCATTTCGCATGTGCGGAGGACATAATGTAAAAATATACATTGACTAAAATATACATTGACTAGTGAGTATGTTTGTGAGTGCAAACTCAATCTCAATTGAGATGTTTTATGATATATTACTTCAAAAATTTGATAAAATAATACGGAGTAATTATTTTTGAGTGATGAGTGAAATTTCGTCATTATTTGAGGGCATACATACAGTAAATTTTGCTCATGTGTAATAGCTCACAAATTATACAAGAAAAATAAATTATCCTAGGTTGATCTTGTGCGACAGGCTCAATCAAAATGATGTTAGCAAAAATTGAATTCGTAATAATTAAGTACGAGTATCCTATTTTACTAACTTGGCTATCTTTTCAGGGGCAAAATAATAATATTCGTTCTTTTATTCTATGTGATTTTTTTTTTAATAAATTATAAACCAATTGAAAATATGTAGGAGCAATAAACCAAATGACAAAAAACTTGGCGTGTGAGTGGGCCAAAGACAACATCCGTGTTAACTCGGTTGCACCTTGGATCATCCGAACCAAGCTCGTCAATGACGCCGAGGTACGCATACTACAACATAATTTTCCTTTTCAGATTAATCTTTTAAATTCTTTTCTTAAATTAATTTAGCTCTGATTGGTAACATAGTTAACTCATCAGTCAATTTTGGTTTGTTTGACCACTATTAGCTGTTTGACTTGGTTAAACAATTAATATGAGTATTTGATTAATTAATTTTTTATAATAGCTTATTGCTCTAAAATGCTAAAATTCAAAAAGCTAATCAAAACAGCTTTTTTTTTTTTTTTTTTTTTTATCAAAAATTTATTTTGCATGTAATCAGCTATATATCAGGCTATCAGCTCACAACTAATTTACCGAACATTTTTCTACAATCAGCTAGTGCTATCAACTAGTCAAACTCACTAATACAATCAGCTAACCGGTATTTACCAAACACTCCCTTAATTATCAGATTATAACTAATAACTTTTGCCAAAAATCTTGTGGTCAAGTGACGTAAGTGTAGCTTTCTTAAATGGGAGGTCGCAAATTCGAACTTGGGTATTGACTCAATAATACTAGGAAAAAAAAACTAATAACTTTTTGCTCTAATTAAAATGAATTCATTCATATTTTTTCCAATGTATTGACAATGCAGAGTGATGCTAAAGTATCAGATGAAATCGAGCGCATGATCCGTCGGACTCCGATAAGCCGGCCAGGAGAGGTCGGAGAAGTGTCGTCACTGGTGGCGTTCCTTTGCTTGCCCGCTGCATCATATATCACCGGACAAACTATCTGCGTAGATGGTGGATATACCATTACTGGTTTTCCATAAAATAATAAACTCTTATTTTTTTCGTCTATATATTATAATAAATCTCTTTATCTTTTTCACGGTTGAATAGTGTCTTGTCATGTTAAAAGTTAAATATTAAGAGACAAATTTAAGAGGGGATCGAAATAATGTGATATATTGTTCTTAAACTTTACTCTTTGTGATTAACTGAGCTGTTCATGCGGGCTCTACTGTGTGTAAATTGTTTTACGAATGTTGTTGCAATGTTGCAAATTTGAATAATTATGTTTGTGCGTTTTACGTTGTTGTGTATATCAATTTTTATATATTCAGCCTATATTATATTCAATTTTTATGCAGCACAAATAATATGTTATGCTTGAAATTTTACTTTAGGATAATGACCTATAAATGGAAGAAAAAATCCAGAAGAAGTCTTGATCTAGTCACGTCGAGGGCTTTCAGAAATGCTCTTTTAAGACATTCTTTACTTTTACCACAATAGTACGAGAAAGTATTCTTAGGAGCTGAGATTAATCTCGAAAAGAGTTCATACGTGGAAGGATAAAAAGAGGTATTAGACACATTATAATTTATCTGACACCCCTTTGCTCAAATAAATTGATGATACGTAGAAGAGTATTTCTGAACCAAAGTATGCTTACACTTATAGGGAAATAATATTTATCTTATGGTTCTCAAGTTACTAAGTAAAGGATTTGGCTGAGGATTGTGGCAGTTTTTGGATGGGCTACCACTTGTTAAGCGACAATAGACAAATTCAAATTTCAAATTGGCAATAACTCCTCCTCATCAATCTATAAAAGGAGGATCCTTTGCTGCGCTTAGAAGATGATGGAAAACAATTGGTATCAAAGCATGTCACGTATTCAAATCCCATTGAAAACATGCTATGCAGTTGAAGCTAACAAGTGTTGAGAGCTAAGGGGGATTGTTGGGCAGCGGCTCGAAGAAGCAAGTCCAACATCTTGCCATTGAAACATTGGGCAGCGGCTTGAAGAGGTGAGCTGAGTCCAACATTTTGTCATTGAAACATGGTGTTAACTGCTAAAAAGTATAAGAAAATAAAATTTTGCATATGTTACTAAGCTAAATATACATTTTGGCATAATGGTAAGGGATTGTTCTTGACGTAATAATATGACTTTATATTAGACAATTAAATTGTATTGAGGTAATTCAATTTACAGAAAGTTCGTTAATGAATATTAAAGTGCGTTTGAAACCATAAAATGACTTCAGAAAGTAATTATTCTTTAAATTTTAATTTACTACTTTAGGATAATGAACTATAAACTTAAATTTTTTCACAATTATATAATAAGTAGTTATTTTGCTTTCAAAAAAATATAATAACTAGTTATAATAATACGCACATTGTGCGACTGAACTAATGTCTAACATGAAGTGCAACGTGTGGAGGAATTATCAGGGATTGAAATGCTGTGTTCGTGAGAGCTTTTGCTAGACGGGTGGGAGCCTGCGGAGCTATAGGGAATATACACCGGAGTTGAGATAGCCTGGGAGCAAGGTTTTTGTAGAGTTGATCGAGATAGAGTCAGATAGCTAGTGCAACACTAACCATCAAGCTGATTGAGGAAAACGTGGTGTACGAGGGGTTGGGAAGGAATATCGTTGAGTTGTGCAGAGCATCAAAGGCTCGGAATTGGGAATTACAATTCAAACAAAGCCCGAGAGAACATAACAAGGTGGAGGATTGGCTCGCAAAGCACGCTCTTAAGGATTGCGACAATAGGATTGAGTTTGCAGTGGCAATTCAGGGGATTACAAGCCTTCTGCGAGAGGACGAACTGGGCATCGTTGGAGCCAGCATCCTGCAATGTTGTGAGGATCAACCACTGATCCTGGATATTATCCTCCTTTTCTAGAAAAAAAATTAAGTAAATAATTAATATAACTCGAATTTCTTCT
The DNA here is from genome assembly GCF_001879475.1 of Ipomoea nil. Lineage (NCBI taxonomy): Eukaryota > Viridiplantae > Streptophyta > Magnoliopsida > Solanales > Convolvulaceae > Ipomoea > Ipomoea nil. The sequence continues at coordinate 3,846,173 of NW_017619385.1, read as the reverse complement.
CCTTGTTTCTTTCGTTGGGTTTATAACCTCATGTTTGAAAACACTCTTCTTGTTTTATATATATATATATATATATATATATATATATATATATTAAGGATCAAATTAGAACACTCCCCACATGAGAACTGTGATCAAATATGCCTTGTGGTAATGTATGCATCTCAGTGGGTCTAGAATGTTTGTCATATTTGTGCATACCCTACATATTTTGTCTGCACTTTCATTGTTGGATGGTGATAGATTGTGTGCAAATGTTGCACCCTAAATATTTAAAAAAGATAATGCTAGGTCATTAGTCAAAGTGCACTTATAATGGAAGAGATATTCTTGGTCCTTTCCTTAATTACTAGTTTATCGCATGCAAGTTGCACACATGGAAAGTTAACACCTCATTAATTATGTGTAATTCGTATTAATTAATATGATGCTTAAATCCTCACCATTGATTTTAAAGCTGAGAATAGTCCACCGTTCTCATGGGAGGGAGTATCCCCACTTAAACCTTACCCCCCCCCCCCCCCCCACACACACACACATATATATATATATATATATGGTACATTGACTTATTTGCCACAAACAATCTTAAAATTGATATTTTTGGTGAATTAGTCTATGGCATCCACTATTGTTGTTAATGGAATTGTTAACGATGCTCGTGGTGCACATTTAAATGGTCAGAGTGATGACGTAAACCTTGTTGGAGAAGAAGAGTAGGTTTTGGATTTTGAATCTAATGGGAAATGGATAGCTTGATATTTTGTAATTTGTATTTTGTGGATGAATCATGAATGATGAATCTGTAAATCTGTAATGATTTGGAATTTGGATAACTTGATAAACTTAGAACTTAGTAGTTAGTAGTTGGCTAGTAAGTTTTTTGTAATGGGTAAATTGTAAATCTTTAGATTTTATTTAGATTATAGACTTATAGTAATTCTGTATTTCATATTTCCATTTTGTATAATAATTACTTATAAGTTGCTAATGTACTTATATATTAGTAATTTCGTACATTATTGTACAAGTATTCAAAGGATACACTTGAATTCTGAAAATATGGGAATCAAAATATATTATGATATATATTTTCAATTTTCAAGGTTTTTGTTAAATTTTTTTTTTTTAAGTGTATATTACCCGAATTCCATTCGGAGATCCGACCGAACCGAAACAACAATAAAACTGAAAGGTTAAATTACATTTAACAACATAATTGAGTTTAAATAATCAAATATGAAATCTGAGCGGTTTGAGCCTCCGACCATTCGAACCGATCCGATTCGTCTGTTGCTCTCCCCTAGCAGCGGCGGTGAACACGTTCGGTGGCAGTGGCGGCAACAATGGTATGGAGGAGAGATGGCAACAATGGCTTAGGTTTGAAAGAGAAGAAGAAGAAAACTAGAAGGGAATGGCTGGTCTCAAAATATTACGATACGACGTAGATTTTGTAATAAATTGACGTCGTATCTTGTAATTTTTTTTTTAATTCAAAAGCCCTACTGTGTAGGTTTTTTTTAGTAAAACCGACGTCGTATCATAAATTAAAAATATAAAATAACATACGTATACAACTAACATCGATTTTATAAAGAATAGACATATACTCGTTGATTAAAAAAAATTCATAAAATACGACATCGGTTTGCTATTAACCGATGTCGTAAATTTATTTATAAAAAAAAAAACCAAAAAAAAAATCAGTAGTATACGACGTCGGTTTTATTACAAACCGACGTCGTATACCAATTGTAAAAAAAAAAATAAAATTAATAGTTATATTATACGACGTCAGTGTTTATAGTATATTCATTAAAATTATTTACGATATCGGTTTTATTTAAAACCGACGTGAAAAGTTTTTTTAAAAAGAAAGTATAAATTGATTTAATGTTTATCGGCGTTATATGTTTGACATTGTATGTTATTTTTGTAGTAGTGAGTTGTTCGTTGGATCTTCTCTGGCGGAAGATGAAGCAACTTTCTCGTGTCCAACAAGAGACTGAGGATACTTTGTCATCTCCTACGTACTGGCGATGAGGAGGTTACTTTTTTTGTCTCACGCAAATGTAGGAAATGCTTCCTACTCCTACAAGGATAAGGACATGCAGGAATCTCTCCCCCTCACCAACCAACCATATGGAATTTAAATAATTTACAAAGAGCTAATAATATTTACTTACTTTTTCGTACGTTGTTTAACTAAAACAGTCGTTTAATTCATTTTATTTTTAGGTAGATCCATGTCCGTACCATCATATATATATAGGGAGGGGTGATCAAGTGCAGCCGTGCTGTTAGGTGTGGTCATATAGTCCATTACAGGCCATTAGATTAGATAAATTCAATGAATCACATTAATCAAGATTCTTCAAGTATTTTTGCGCACGTTCTCCTATCCAGCGAATTGCAATGGTAAACTCGTCATAGGGCACTGGAATATAGAAAATCACATTGGTGTGTGTTTTATTTGTGTAATTGGTGCATTATTAGGCTTACTCCGGTGTATATGTAGATTTCCATTGGTGCCAAGTTTAGGTGCGGCAACGCTTTCCCGTGTGTTCAGTGCGGTCGCACCAATTGTTATACAAATATACACCATCTATGTTATGAAATGCACATCAAAGAAACATACACAAATTAGGTACGCATCACCAAAAACGCGCCATTAGATATAAATAAATAAACCATACAATGTTCGGGAATACACTATTGGTGTGTTTTATTATACTATTGGTGCATGTTGTCAACACTGTTGGTGTATTTCTGGAACCCGGCCGCTATAAATGGCCACTGTAATTACCATAACACTCCCACTTACCAAAACGTGCTAAAATCCTCAAATCCTCAGAATTAGCCACTGTCGTTAGATTAAACTGATTCAACGACACAGATACGACCACACTGCCACACTTAATGACATGACCATATATGAGCTCTTATATATATATATATATATATATATATATATATATATATATATCAATTATTATTATCATTTTTACAATTAATATTGTATAACAAATAACTTTATAATATACTCCGTATTTATGTTCATTTTTCAAGAAAATGAAACAAACAGAGAAAAAAGTAATTTCTTAACTTTCTACCAAACAAAAAAAATGTAGTTTTTAGACCATCCGCCAAACACTAAAAAATAAAAATATTTTCCAGAAATTGAATTATCTCTCGAAAAATATTTTCAGATTTTCAAATGGACCTAATTATATATAATAGGTACATAATTTATTAACTATAAGTACATAACATATCAATTGTAGATACATAATATGAATGTGTTTTGCATCAATAATGTCCACAATACAATGGGGAACATGGTCCATGATATAGCAATTGATTTATTAGGCGGGGGAGATGATTTTTGTTTTTATCGTTGTGGGAAGATTTCTGATCGCGTAGTGTCAGCTTTCTAGGCATTTATTTATTTATTTATTTATTTGAAATGACATCTTGGACTCTTGGAGTACTACCTCAACACTATATAAGTGGGGTTAGCAAACTTAGACCATATATCATTCACTTCATCAAAGTATAGTAGCGAAATGACATGGCTTGTTATGTACCTTATTTCTTTTCTAGTTATTGCGATTGCTCATTGGGTGTATAGATGGAGAAACCCAAAGTGCAAAGGGTTGCTCCCTCCTGGCTCAATGGGTTTTCCAATCATTGGTGAATCCATCCAATTCTTCACTTCTCACTCCCTCCAAGGTATCCCACCCTTCATTCAACAGAGAGTGACAAGGTAAACTATAAAACTAGCATGGATTTTAGTTTCTAATTCAAGTATAAGAATATAAAGATAGTAGTGTAAATTTAGATGGATGAAACATCTTTTATATACATTTAGGTAACAATAGAAATGTTTCTAACAGCTTTTATTATTATTAATTCTAAAATATCAGTGACTATATTATTTTACCACAAAAAAAAGAATGTATTTGATATTTTGACAATATTAAGTAGTTGAATAAAAGGAACTTGACTGATTTTTTTCTCTAAAATTTCCCCTTTCTATTTGCTTTTAAAGTATGACCATACATTCTTCCAAAAGGTTGAACTTCAACCCTAAGGGCCCCACACTCCGACCCGACAGAATACTTGGGAAGATGTAAATCATGGTAACTCAACTGAACATGAACCACCGAATAGGCGGTAAAATATGGCCATACATATAAGAATAGGCGGTAGCCAAATATTTTCTTGTGTGCTCCTTCGAAGGATGCATTCAGTCTTAAGCGCATCCTTATCAGTTTGGATTTTTGTCAAGGTTTTTAAGTTTATAGGGAAAGAGCAGAGAAAAAAAAAAAAAAAAAGGAAAAAAACCTGAAAATAAGTAAAAAAAAAAAAAAAAAAAAAAAAAAAAAAAAAAAACAAATCATCTTTGTGTGTCCTACTGGTGAGCGCACGAGTCCAGCATGATTTTTTTTCAAAAAATTTCCACCAGACCCACAAAAAATTATTTTTTTGCAAATGTAAATTGTCTCTCTCCTCTTTTTTCTTCCGTCCATTTCTCTCATTCAAACAAGCAAGGAAAAAAAAACAAAAAACAAAAAACAAAAAAACTCCTAAAAATATAATGATAGAGATACTTTAATTTAATGGGGTAAGGTGTTTGGTTGGCATGAATTTCAATTCCATTGCAATGAAATTCATCATCCATGTCATCAATTAAATTATTTTGTTAGATGAATTGAAATTTCCTCAAACTATTGAATTACAATTCATATACCCCTCCAAGAATTCGAATTTAGCAGCGGGTTGCAAAAGAAAAATGAAGAAATTTAGAAATTTACCCTCTATTATTATTATTATTATTATTATTATTATTATTATTATTATTAATACACAAGGACATTTACAGAGCGTTTGGTTGGAAGGAGTGAATTAGAGGGGAAATGAATTTTAATTCTATGAGAAAAGAATAAAAAGTGAGAATTTAAATTACATTGTTTGATTGGTAAAAATAAAATGATTGAAAATTGAAAGAGAAGTAGTGAATAAAGACTAAAATGTCATTGTGGCCCTGTTTAGTAAATAGTTCTTAGCTGATTGTGTTAATTAGAGGGTATAACTAGTTGATAACATTAGCTGATTATAGAAAGGTGTTTGGTAAATTAGCTGTTACCTGATAGCTGTTTGGTATAATTTCTTTTCTCAAAAAGCTAATTGAAAAAGTTGGTTTGAGTAGCTTTTTTAATTTTAGCATTTTGAAGTACAAAAAGCTAATTATCCAAACAGTTATATTGATTTTAAACCAAGTCAAACAACTAATAGTAGTCAAATAACTCAAAATTGGCCTATAGACTAACTATTTTACCAAACAGAGCATGTATGTATTATAATAATAATAATAATAATAATAATAATAATAATAATAATAACAATAATAATAATAATAATATAATAAGAAGAATGACAAAATAGTAATTCAGCATAGAATTACAATTCCATCCTACCAAACACTCCTTCTTTATATCACTTCTTCCTTTAATTTCTCATTCTCAAAATTATATTACTATCTACCAAATAATGTAAATTGAATTTCTACTTTATTCTCACATTATTTTTTTTTTCCGTCAAATTATAATTTATTCCCTTCCTAATTCTCCCATTCCAATCAAACGCCGAGTATATGAGTTCCCATATATTTTTCAGGTATGGTTCACTGTTTCGAACAAGCATAGTTGGACAAAAAGTGATTGTGTCAACCGACTCAGAAATCAACCATTTCATATTCCAACAAGAAGGGAAGTTGGTCCATTGTTGGTACACAGAAAGCGGTGCTCAAATCACAGGACCACAAGGCTTTATGGTCCATCATGGCGACTCCCACAAGTACCTAAGAAACCTGGCTCTTAACCTCGTCGGCCCCGAAAACCTTAAACAAACGTTGCTCACCGAGATGGACCAAACTGCTCGTCAACATTTGGATCACTGGACTGCTCTCTCCAACTTGGACATTAAACAAGCTACTGAAATTGTAAGTATCATAATAAATTAAAAAATCTATATAATATTTGCATGTTTTGACGTGTAAATAATGAAACTTGTGTGAGACTGTGTCACGAATTCTTCTCTGTGAGATGAGTCTGAATCAATAATTATACTAAATAATGTATTTGTTACTATAAGGGAAAAAAGAGTAATATTTTTACCCTTTTCTTTATCCATAACAAACACTGTATTTTATTCCGGATTAGTATTACAATTTTATCTCACAGGAGATCATTGAAATTAATTCTTGGTTTTCGCCCAGATGTTATTCAAACTTGCTGCCAGCAAAGTTTTGAGTTACGATGAGAAGAAGGCGATGGAGCTTAGAAAGTATTATAAAGCTTTCATGGAAGGGTTTGTATCATTTCCTCTCTATGTCCCCGGAACTTCCTTTTATGCTTCCATGCAGGTGCCTCTTTTAATACATTATGAAAATTTTACCAAACTTCACATTACTGTATGTATTTTATTTTTGTCTTATATGTGTATATAGGAACGTAAAATATTTTTTGGTGTAATCTCCTTGCTGAATTGTAGGGACGTAAAAATGTGATCAAGTTAATTAAAGAAACGTTAAACGAGAGACGATCCAGCTGCAAGAAGAAGAAGAAGAAGAAAGATTTCTTGGATTATCTACTAAGTGAAGTAGACAAAGAGGAAACATTTCTAACAGAAAAAATTGCAGTGGATGTAATTTGTATGCTTATCTTTGCTGCCTACGAAACCACTTCTTCTGCCACAACATTAGCATTGAAGTTCCTCAATCAACATCCTCACGTCTTAAAACAACTACAGGTTTGCATTTCAACCTTTTGGGATTCAACGTTTTGGGAGAAGGTTTGCATTTCGATATGATCACTTTATTTAAATAAGTCAACTTAAATAATCAAAGATTTCAAAGAAATAGATTATTCATAGTATTCATATATACAACTTTAGACAAAATTACACTTTTAGTCCTCTGACTATTGTGGTCTTGTTAATTTGAGTACTTAACTTTAAAAATTAAAAATTTAATCTCGTAACTATGTACTTTTTAACACATTTGGTCCACCCTGCCAAATCTCCGGCTAAATGTAGTTGGAAAGTTATAAACCATTTTTAGGGTGTGTTTGGTTCACACATGGGAATCGGAATCGGAATCGGAATGGGTATCAAATACTTGGTAATGGTAATGAGTTTTAGTGAAAATATTTTGCATGTTTGGTAGTATGGTGGAATGAGAATAATTATCAATAATGTTGTTTGGTTATGTATGATCCTATAATGGGAATAAAGATTTTAAAAATACAAGAACACAAAATCAAGACAATTGATTCTAATATAAAGATATCCAAAACACCAATATGAAAAAAAAAAAAAAAAAAAACAAAAAAATCTAAAAACACTAATCAAAGGGGATGAAATGAATAAGGGAATGAAAGGGGGTGATACCCTTATTTTATTTGGGTATGGGTTTTGGGGTATTTGAAACCCATATAGTATTCTAAAAACCTATCAAGCAAACAATACCAATCACTTTGATACCATTCGTTAGAGCTGGTTATAAAAAAAAAATGGAAAAGTTAACCCGCCGCGGATGAACGGAGATGAAGTACCATGAAGTTTCCATCGCCGTCGTTCACCCGTGGCCAAGATGATTCTTTGTGCGTTCTTGAATTAAGACCATCAATTTTTTAGGGATGAAATTTTGGTGGAAAATTCACCATAGGGATTCACCATCTTTGTAGTACGCCTGGCAAAGTAGCAGAAATAATGCAAATCATTAGCCTCCATGAGCGGCATGCCCGGCAAAGTAGCAGAAAGAAGATGATGGATATATTATAAGTCGACCCGAGAGCACGGAGCAAGAACAGGCCCCGGAGCGATGCTACGTGCACAATCCGTTCACCTGGGCACGGGACATCGGTCGGGGAAGCCCGGGGACGCGCGGCGACTTTCTGTCTCTTCGCCGCGGAGGCGTGCTCTACGGCACGATCAAGGCGCTCACGGAGGGAGGCCATACCAGGAGGTCCCACTGCAATAAAAACAAACTTGGGGTTAACGCATACGTAATATAAATAGTTGGTGGTCCAACAGGGAAGAAGGAAGAGACCTCGGGAGGAAGCACGGGAAGGACCAAAGGTGGACCCGGAGGAGGGCTCGGCGAAGACCTCAGTCAAGGACCCCGAGGAATGCTCCGACTGCTCAGAATCGCTCAGATCAATCAAGTGGCGCGCGTCGGACCTTGAGGCACATAAGAGGCGGGGGCGAATGCGCGGCGGCAACAGAGCGCCCGACGTGAAGCCCAAGCTCTGCATGTTCTCCTCCGTAATCATCTCTCCGATGGCGATCTCTCCCAACTCACCTCGGAAGGCGTGGATGTCCCGAGCCAAAAGGGTCGTCTGGGAGGGGTCATGTGCCGCACAAAGCGATTGTTCCAGGAGAGAAACAGGCAAGGAGAGCCGACCGAGATGAAGACAAAGTGGAGCTTCCAATCCTTGTTGGTCTGATTGATATCATGGAACACTTTCATGTGCGCCCGAGCTTCGATAGCAACGAAACCTTTGCTCGCATGGCCGGAGGACGATGTAACTTGAAACAGGCTTTGAAAGAGGTCGATATAGGGTCTCACATGGATGGTATGGCAGTGGAGGAGGAAAGCAAGAAGTAGGTAATGGGCATTGGGAACTAATTGCCTCGGAGCTATACCGTAATGGTTGAGGAAATCCACAACGAAGGGGTGGATGGGGAAGCGGAAGCCGAGGTTCAGGAACTGCACATAGATCCCAAAAAAGTGAGGCGCGGGGGGCGCCGTAACGTTCCCCGCCGGGGAAGGTAGGCGGACCTCGGCAACCGAACCCACGTAGCTCCTAGCCTCTTCGAACTCGTAGGCGGAAGTCAAAGCCAGAGTCGAGGCGGCGACAAGTGTTTCTAGAGGGGTGTACATAGTGGGGTCCTCGAACGGGACGGAGTTGTGGTCGTCCATAAGAGGAGGATGGGCATCCAAAGGACCCCCGTACGGCGTAGTAACCTTCGCGGTAGGGGAGTGCATGGCTAAGGGAGAGTGGGTGTCATGAGTGTCGTCCATGGGGAGAGTGTTGGTGTCTACGGAGTCCAAAAAATCATCTAAAGAGTCGGAAGAAGAGTACATGCACAATATAGACCAACGAAATAAAAGGAGGTGTAGGGGGGAAGTATGATCGGCCTATGAAACGAAATAAAGGGTGAATGGGGTGTTCTCGGCCTAAGCAGGAAAAAAAAAAACAAACAAACAAACAACAACAAAAAAAAACCAGCGTGCGCTAAGGGGAAAAAAGGGAGGAAAGAGTTACCGTGCTCGGGCTAGGCGGCTCGGCAGGGGGGTCGGCATGGGCAGCTCGGTCATGCGGCGGGGCGGCTCGTGTGGACTCGCTGGAGGAGTAGGAAGGGAGAGGAGAAAGAGAACGGTGTGTGGTGGTGAAAGTGAATGGAAGAAGGATGTTGATATTGATGGTGGGAGGGGAGGAAAAAGGGGGAAATTCGAAAATCAAAAGGGGGAAAAATGGGGGAAAATGAAAAAGAGGGGGAAATGGTGATGGTTGTGATGTGTTAACTTTAGAGATATTTGTGGGTAGGATAAATGAGACCTATTGGGATTTTATCACATTTGAGTCCTAGCAGATGAAGGAGCTGCGCTCATAATAGAGTTCCAACCTTATCGCAAGAGGTGCATTTCCGTACGCACACCCGTGGGCCTCGGACGTGGACGCCAAGAGGTTGTCATTTTTGGCGGGTCGGCTGGAGCATCTGCTCTCCTTCACTGACGATCACTCGCAATTCGGAGAGTGGGGGACTAATGATGGATATATTATAAGTCGACCCAATGTTGAAAAAATCGCTAGGCGCCTGGGGACCGCCTAGCGCCTAGGCGCAATTTTTGCAACACTAAGTCGACCCGAACCGACTCGAGAGCACGGAGCAAGAACGGCCCCGGGGCGATGCTACGTGCCAAATCTGTCCGCCTCGGCACAGGACCTCGACAGCCGCCTCGGCATGAGACCTCAGCAGCCACCTCGGCACGGGACCTCAGTGCGAGGCCTCGGCAGGGGGTCGGCAAATGACCTCGGCGGCCGATCTTGGCCGCGTTGCCCGGTCTCTGGACTGGGCGCGGTCAAAGCGGGGGACAACCGCTCCCCCAATTTAGAAGGGCAGTTGGGAGGTCCGCGGCTTGTATAAAAAGCCCTTCCTTTGTCCAACTAAGACACATTCACTACTTTCATTATATTGTCCTAATCAAGCATTGTAATAACTTATTAGCGATATCTAATACAATATTTGTTCCCCACGACCTTGCAACGACATCGTTTGCCTATCTATCTATCCTTTTATTATTTACGTTCTTTACCAGGTTTAGCAATTCAGTTCCACCCCAGGTAATTAAATCCATCAGAAGGCAAATCTTTGCTGAATTTTCCGGCGGAATTTCGATGTCGCCGTGGAACATATGGTAGCAAACGGCGCTTTAGAGTGAACAACGCAGTGCCCAGTAACCCAAATCCTTTGGCCAAGTCCAGAATCCATGGCTGAATCAAATCATACAACACCAATCGAATCAAGTCCAGAATCCAATGGCAATTCCAACCAGCAGATGCAAGGAAGAAGAAAGTGATATTAAATGACCGATTTGCCCTTATAATTTAATAATTAAAAATGGTTTATAACTTTCCAACGACATTTGGCCGGTGATTTTACCGGGTGGACCAAATGTATTAAAAATTGCATAGTTACGAGACTAAATTGTTAGTTTTTAAAGTCAAGTACTCAAATTAACAAAACCACAATAGTCACAGGACCAAAAGTGTAATTTTCATTACAACTTTATATATAAATAACAGTTAGGGTGTGTTTGGTTCATGGGTAATGAGAATCAAAATCATAATTAATGTTTGGTTGACAACATTTTAAAACACAACTATTGAATTTGATTATCCCTCCAATTAAAAACTTCATCTTCTAATTAAAAATGGGTGTCACTCTATCTGATTGGTAATCTAATTTTTAAGTTTGGATTAATGTTTTTAGATTTTTGTTTTGATTTTTTTTGTTCATTTTGGTGCTTTGTACGTCATTATATTATGATCAATTGCCTTGATTTTTTTTTTTTTTTTATATTTTTAAAACCTTTATTCCCATTATACGGTCATACACAAAACATCAATATTATATTAGTAATCATTCCAACTCCACTCTTCTACAAAACATATAAAATATTTTCCCCAAAACTCATTCTCATTACCAAGCATTTGATTCTCATTCCAATTCTCGAACCAAACACACCCATAGTTCTATTTAAGTTTTTCAACAGCATAATAGAAACATGCAATGATTAATGTTAAGGTATGTCATGCAATTACACTAGGAGGAGCATGAGAAAATTATTGCGGCCAGAGAAGATAAGGAATCCAGCATTACATGGAATGAATATAGATCGATGAAGTTCACGCACATGGTTAGTTTACTAATCAAAAGAATATTACTACATGGACCAATTTTTATTTATTAGTTATACGGAATTGGTCAACTTCACATGATTCGAACCCGTGACCTCGGCTCTGATATCCGCAAGTCATTCACCATGTGACTGTTGTAAGTCAAGCACGCTCACTCATCCTATGACTATGTACTGTAAGTCAAGCACGCTTGACACATAGTTCTTTGGTTATCTAATTGTCATATCTTACTCAAAACCAATTGGTGATAAATAGATGGACATTAAATATTTAACCACATCCATCCATCCATGATAAGTCACAACACCACTTTTCGAATCGAACAGGACTGAACTCAGCCAATCCGGCCGACACTCAAGAAAGTTATATAGTGATGGTGAAAAATTTTGATCTTATAACATGATGTTTCTCAAAATTAGTGACTTCCGGCCTTTATTATCCATATTGAGATATTAAGTAATCTTCACATTTTGTGTATGTGGAAACAGGTTATAAATGAAACCGTTAGGCTAGCAGATATTGCTCCAGCAATCTTCAGAAAAGTGGTGCAAGATTTCGAGATAAAAGGCAAGTACAAACTTTATATATTTTGTATGTAAAAATATGGCACAAACCTTTGACTAAATAAGGATTTCAATCATGCCAGCTTATTCGATTTTGGGTTAGTCTTATCAGGTTGTCGAGCTTCTTAGTTCAAGCTAATTAGTTTTTTTTTGGTCGAGCTCAAAATTCTTGACCCAAACTCTAAAATATCGGACTATTAAGCTTATCGTGCAAGCTCAAGTAAAACTTTTGACATTTTTAAATTCACATTCTAAATTTTTAATTTTAATAATGTAGCGCATTTACAGTAATAAATATAAACATATACATCATTTAATCAATCTAAACCTATATTTCCGGATTCCAACTTCAAATAATTAATATACCTACACGCACTAGAAATATGGAGTAATATTTATTGTAAATAATTTTATTTTTCATTATTTATTTTCATAAAAAACATTTTGAAAGCAACACTTTTGGCTCCTGAATTGTTTCACTTTTTGAAATTGGTCTCTGTTAGTTGATTTAAACAAATTTAGTCATGCTTTCAAAAAAAAAAAAAAAACAAATTTAGTCCATTACTTATCCATTATGTTGCATTTTCAGTCATTCGTGTTATATAATTTCCAAACTTTATTATCAAACTCCTTTTATGAGATTATTATTTAATTTTTTTCATTTAGGATCAATATCCACTATTAAAGTTTCATTCTCGCTATGTAAACATACATCATTTTTTAACAGCGAATATTAATTCTAAATTATAAAAATAACATCATATGTTAATGGAGTTTAATCTTTATCTTCTTTATCTTTATCTTTATATATAATAAAGCAGAATCCTACTTTCCCTTCAAAACTAGCTTTCCCTCCAAAATTGTGAATGAACTTTGGAAAAATAGGCTATAGCAATGGGATAGGTAATAGGTTTGCCCTAGAAATTTTTTTAAAAATGTAATTATATATTGGCCCAACATTTGTTATATTAAAACTTTAATTTTTTATTAAGTTATTATATATATATATATATATATATATATATATATATATATATATATATATATATATATATATGATTGTTTTCAAATACAAACTCCCCTTAAAATACAAACTGTGTGCATGTAAGTATGTTAATGTGTGCACGAGCTTTGATGGATGGTTGTGATTTTTTCCTCTTATGCGCTGTGTGCATGTAAGTATGTTAATGTGTGCACGAGCTTTGATGGATGGTTGTGATTTTTCCTCCTACGCGTTGTGTGCATGTAAGTATGTTAATGTGTGTATGTAAGTATGTTAATGTGTGCACAAGCTAATCCCAGAAATTGTTGAATGATATATATGTGTGTGTGTGTGTGTGTGTGTGTGTGTGTGTGTGTGTGTGTGTGTGTGTGTGTGTGTGTGTGTGTGTGTGCGTCCGCGCGCGCGCGCTAACTTTTTAATATTTTTTAATTTTGATTAGTTTTCTAATAATTTATAAAGAAAGTTAGGTAAAGTAAAATCAAGTAGGGAAAAAATTTTCCCGTCTAAGTGTGAATACATATTAATAGATTTGTAAGATCATTATTTTTATTGTATGTAAACTACGAGGTCGTCTGGGTCTTTCTCTGTCCGTTTAACTTTATAAGATCATTATTGCAAATGAGATTAGCAATACGAATGCATTTATTGTCTTTAACATTTAAATATTACATTGTATAACTATATTTACATTTTTAATAAAACTAATTCTGCTTTGTATCATAACATTACAACAGTACTTATAAATTTTTGTCCGTGCATCGCACGTGGCAAATACTAGTAATAATATATAACATGATAGACTAAAAGTGCAACATTGTGAATATTTAGGGGCTGAAGTTGTTTCAATTAACTTACATGGACCAAATTTATAAAAGTTAAACAATTCAGGGTGAAAAAGTGTTTTAATTTCTCAAAATATTTTGTTTTGTAATAAATTTATTAATATATTTATTAAAATTTTATTTTAATATTTAATAAAAAAAAACCACTAAAGATGAGCTTACATATAAACTCCATGTATATTTTGTTCCACTTCACTTCTATAAAAAAAAAAAAAAAAAAAAAAAAAAAAAAAAAAAAGCCTTATGTGCAGCAATTATACTGTGGAACGTGGTCCACATAGCTTTGCGGCACGCGGTCCAAAAACGGCGCTGTTTCTTTAAATAAAGAAATGGCGTGCCGTTACAGTTAACGGAGCGCGCATGTTTGGTGTAATAATTACGAATTGAAACTACAGTGTATCTAAATTGATACTGCCTCACGTATTATTTTTATATTATCAAATGAAACTGCAATTGAATTGAAATGAAATGAAACTGTAGTTGTGTTAAAATGAAACTGCAGTGTATATAAAATGAAACTGAATAACATTTTACATATTTGAGTGTATATTGTGTAATGAAACTGTAGTTATATCAAAATGATAATGTAGTTGTGTTTTAATGAAACTATAATGTATATAAAATAAAATTAAACAACATTTTCACATATTTGAGTGTATAAATATCGAATGAAACTGTAGTTATATCGAAAAAAAATTGTAGTTATATTAATTTGAAATCAATGGCTTAATTATTTAAAGGGGACTACATACGTTCTATAGTGATTAGTGATTATATGCTTTGATACGATTATTTTTACGTAATTATCATTACAAATTCTGAATTTTAAACAAAACTATTCTATATTGGTTTCAAATAGTCTGTGTGCTAAATACAAAACCTATATGCACTGATGAATGCAGGATATACAATTCCCAGAGGATGGATGTTCATGATTTGCCCATCATCTGTTCATCTAAGTGCAGAGAAGTACGATGATCCTCTTTCATTCAATCCCTCTAGATGGAATGTAAGTGATAAACATTACGCAACTAAGTAAGTTTGACATATCACTTTTAGAGTGCGTTTGGTACTTTTTATCAATTAAATTCATAGAAAAAATATTTTCAAGGAATTATATTTGATGGAAATAACGTTGTTGGGAAATTAATTGACATGTTTGATTTTACTCTAAAAACATAAGAATTGAACTACCTAAAAAATTAATAAGATTTTTGGTTCGTTTAACCTTTCTTATGAAATTATATTTAAATTTCTAATATATCCTTATTATATACAAACATTAAAAAGAAAAAACATAACGAATAATTGAGAGTTTAATAAATCACTTGTAAATTAATAAACTATGTGCCAAAAAGTTTTAGTCTACAATAAGAATATTCAATATTCGAAACAGTATCTATGTAAAAAAAAAGTATTGAGAGAGACAAAATTGTTTCGGATAAATAGTGTTGTTATCGTAGTGGTGGGATAGATAAATATCTTATATTTATAAGAAACATTTAACCTGACGCCCAAAAAAGATAAATAAATATAATTAAATAAATTTATTAGATTCACAATCACCCGTGAAAAAGAATCATATCTCCATAAATAGGATCTACTTTACTTGATATCATTGAATTAGATTCCTATTGAATTGAACTTTTCTAAGTCAAAGATTGTACCAACCATAAAAATAATTTTTCCACCTTTTAAATTCTTTGAAAAGCTCAAACTTTTCTAGTTACCAAACACCCTCTTTTGAAAGTTGCACTTTTAATTTTTAGATTTCCAAAAAAATATCGCAACTTAAGTCACTCAACATACGAAATATTATACTTAACTTTATTAGGATTTTACACAGTATATAAGTCTTTAAATAATATTATTTCTTTCTTTCTAGTGACAACCTGAATGGTTTCGTCCACTGAGAGATTGGAATTGCAATATAATTGTAAAATTAGAGATAAAATTTGCAACTTTTAGAAATACAAAATGAGAGCAGTGGACGTTTGGTTCATGAAATGCATTTTGAGGAAATAGAAATGCTATTTCATAAGAAATGGAATCAGTAATAGGTAAGAAAGAGAATATGAATTGTATTCCAATGTTTGGTTGGGTAAAAGAATAGATATAAAATAGATTTTTAAAAGACATAAATACTCGTATACAAAATATATAATAATAATAATAATAATAATAATAATAATAATATTTATTATTATTATTATTATTATTATAATAGTAATAATAATAATAATAATAATAATAATAATAATAATAATAATAATAAT
>NW_017619385.1:3780000-3825000 GCF_001879475.1 Ipomoea nil | reverse complement strand
TTTAGAAGGAATATTTTTAGGCCTTGTTGACCTTCTAGGTTGTGCTTGATACTGATCATTAACTGCCTCATCAAGAGTGTGGACTAAATCATTATAATCAATGACTACATGACCAAGTGTTTCAGTGTCTGATTCCTCATTGTGCACAATATTTATCTCATCAGAAGTACCCATTGCTTTATTACTGTCAACATTTGCAATACCATCACTGTGGTCAGCTTCTTCATTGATCAAAACATCATTTTGTTCACTGTTTTTGTCATAACAACTCTCAATTTCAGGCCCATTATTGAATTCATCTTCAATGGAGATAGGAACCAAAGGAAGTGAGCGACTAAGTATTTCACTTGCTGTAAGTTCAGGTGTGGTTACTGAACTCTGATCTCTGAAGGGGAAGATTTGTTCATAGAATCTAACATCTCTTGAAACAAAAACAGCTTTGTTGCGAAAATCATATAGGATATATCCCTTCACATTAGCTGGATATCCTAGAAAAACACACTTTCTTGCCCTTGATTGCATCTTGTTTCTACGTTGTGGAGTAGTGGCACCAAAACACAAGCAACCAAAAGTCCTAAGTTGCCTATAGTCCACATTTCTTTTAGTTAAGATTTCAAAAGGAGTCTTTCCATTAACAACATCAGTAGTTAACCTGTTAATGAGATAGGATGCATGCAACACACAATGACCCCAAAAATTCATAGGCAAACCTAACTGAAAACTCAAGAACCTAGTTACATTTAAGATATGTTGGTGTTTCCTAGTTTCTACTACCCCATTCTGTGGGGAGTATACACACAAGATCTTTGATGAACTATGCCTTTCTCATTAAGGAAAGTTCTCATCAAGAATTCAGTACCATTATCAGTTCTTATTGTCTTAATTTTTGCTGAAAACTGAGTGCAAACATAACTCTAAAAGTCTTGAAATATAGTCCTAACCTCTGATTTACTTGTCATCATATGCAACCAAGTAAACATGCTATGGTCATCAACAATAGTTAAAAAATAATGTTCCCTTTTGAGAGATGCCACAGCAAAAGGACCCCAGACATCCATGTGAATTAGATCAAAACAGTGTTCAGATCTAGATATACTAGTTGCAAAAGGAGATCTCTTGTGTTTAGCAAAATGGCAGGCATCACACACAAAGTCATTGCATTTATGAGAAAGAGTATGTTTTATTCCATTCAGAACAGAAATCTTATTGATGGGATAATGTCCCAATCTGTTATGCCATGTTTCTAGAGACAAAGCATTACACTGAAATTCAACAAAATTAGCCAAGGTTTTATCAAGAAAATGAATTTTCTTCTTAACAGGAGGATCACTGACCAAGTATAGCCCATCTGTTTGCTTAGCAAAACCATCCATTGTTCCAAGATATACTTGGACAGCACAAGAATCAGCTTCTAAAACCAATTTACAGCATGATTGCTTAGTCAATTTACTTGCAGAGATAATGTTGAAGGTAAAAGATGGGATGTACAACACATTTGTCAACAGAATGTTTTTGTTAAGCCTAATTTGTCCAATGTGAGTAACATTCATAATTTCCCCATTTGACAACTTAACAGATATTCCCTGGATCTTTTCATAAGCATCAAAATATTCTAATGAGTAGGTAATGTGGTCTGTAGTCCCTGAGTCCACTATCCAAAAATCATCTGAATTCAGCACTACATTAATAGAAGGATTAGAAGTGGATCTACCTTCACTAGGAGCCTCCATAGGGTTTTTGAAACTTGGCTTAATTTCTGGACCAGTGACCGTCACAGCAGCATTACTAGAGGATTAACTCCCCTTATTTTGATTCTACAAAAGAGAAAGAAGCTTTTGAAACTGATCAGCAGATATACCTATATCACTGATAAGTGCTAATTCTTAGCACTTTTATGTGCATAATTGATATCAAACTCATATGATTTCATGTTAATTGGAAGATGAGTATGTGACTATTTGATTCCTTTGTTTCATTTAGGTTATTTGGAGGCATTGGTTGTAACTTCATGTAAATTGGAGCTCAATTGGTTGTGTTTTGAAGTCATCTTGACAGAAAGGCAAGTTCCGGGAGTCATTAGAGGTCAAGAAAATGAAATAAAGTGAGTGGAAGTATCATGATATGACCCGGGGACCCAAAGGAACAAAGGAGATGAAGAAATTTGAATTTTGAAGTGAAAACCATGGGTCACGCTGGTGGTCACACCGTGATTGCCAGCGTGACACCATTTTGCTTTGTACTTTTTTCTGTCAGGCGAAGTCTCGGTAATTTGAGCATATCTCCAGCTAGGAGTGTCCAAATAACGTGATTCAAGTGTCATTAGAACGGAAACTCAAAGAGCTACAACTTTCATGCAAACTACAAAGGCTAGTTAGGACGTTTACAATGTGAAAAGTGGCCTAGAAATCAGAGATATTGTGCAAAGTGAGTGGTCACGGTCGACGTCACACCGTGACCAGCAGAGACCTGCGAGGCTTAGGCCTAGTCACGATGGTGTGACCACCATCGTGACCAGGCATTCTTGAAGCAGTTAAAAGGGAGCGATTCCAAAAGTATAAAGAGTCTTTAGGCGTTATTTTTAGACTATCTTTCAATTTCCAATCTCCCTCTACACCTTCTCTCCATCCAAACCCTTTAGAACAAAAAATCCATTGTATTCCATTATCTTTTGGAGAATATTTAGAGGGAGATTTCCGTATGTAATTGCAACTTTTACTTTCAATTTCAGATTTACATTCTACAAATTCAATAAAGTAAGGATTTCTATCTATTTCTTATTTTTGTACTTTACAAATTACTTTTGAAGTCAAATTCATTGCATATTATTTGAATTGCTTCTAGTTTATCAATTCCATTATGAGTAGTAAAACTAATTAGGGATTTAGATTGCATTGTTTTGTATGAATGCCAACATAAATTGAATTGCCAAATCTAGGTTTTGCCTCTTGTTTGGTTAGGGCCCTCCTATGCAAGAGGTCGTTGGATTTGGTGCTTCACCTATGAGAATAGGGATTCACCATAGCCAAACTTATCACATTTCTAACTTACTCTTGAGAAAGGGGAGTTGGAAGGAAATGAGCACACAAGATGTTTGATTAATTGCCTCACCTAGTCTAATTGCTATGAGAATGGGATTATAACCTTGGTGAGAGTCCAATGTCCACGAGAGTGGCATCGGTATTGACTTAAATTCCTTGCATTCGTTGTTCAACATTGTTTAGCCTAGAATCTTAGAACACTAATAAACATCCGTACATTGCTATTTTATCCAAGTCCTCTCTTTTATCATTGTCTATTACTTAATCATTTATTTGTTTTATTCTCTATGCAAACAAATATTCCATTTTGGTTAGCTTTCAAACACTTAATGATCTTTTGTTTAACCCCCCTCTACTCAATTCCCTTATAGCCATTCCTAGAGGACGACACTCACTAAAACATCACCACTAAAACCAACTTTCAAATGGCGCCGTTCTCGGGGAATGGCATCGGTTTTGAGTAGTGAGTCCATGTGGGTTAACATGAGATAGCATTAAAGTTAGAGAGTCTAACTCCTATTTACTTTTTTGTTTTTACAATTTACTTTGTTTACTTGTGAACTTTTGTTCCTTGAAATGAATTCGAAACTACTCTCACGCAACTGCTTTTAGTTGCAAAATTTTTCTCTTGTCTTTGTGATTGTAGGTTGATCCTCTATGGTGTATTCTCAAGCAAGATATCTACAAGAGGATTACTATGAGGACCAAGGAGGATATAGGCAACCAAGGGGATGCTATAATGCTCAATATTTTGACCCCTATGGCTATGGAAGATGTAGGAATTGGAAACAACCATTTCCAAGAACATATGGAGTTTCAAAAGAACAATATCAACCAAGAAGGCCACCACCAAGGACATATGATGATAAGCCGTATGATGAGGATTATGACTACCTCCCGCAAAGAGGATCCACTAATTCTCAATCCTATGAATCTTACCCATCCCAAGCCTACTCTCCACAATCTTACACTCAAAACACACCCCATACTTGGTTTATAGCTGCACTTGATGGCTGCTGTGCATCTTGAGGCTATTTATTTTTGGACTTATATCCTGCAACCCATCCCGGAGGATAGCCATGCTTCTTGTAGCATTTTTCTATTGTATGTCTAAGCATACCACAGAAGGTACATTTTGGAACATTTTTCCCTCCATTGCCTGTGAACTTCTTCTATTGTTAGATGCTGCAACTGCCACCAATGAATGTTCCTCTCTAGTTTGAGTCTGGTCATTGTAAACTGCATTGGACTGGATTAGATCACTGCATTTTTGACTGATAGAACTTTTGATTTTCCTCTCAACTTTCAAGGTCATGTTGAGCACCTTCTCCATTTCTGGAATTGGATCCATAACCAAATTTCCAGACTTAATAGTTTTGTATTCTTCATTCAGTCCTTCTAAAAATCGCATCACATAATCTTGTTCTCTCTGCTTCTGCATTCTACTCATTAGAGTGCAAGAACACCTAGGCATGCATTCACATAACAACAAGGGCCTTAAGGCATTCATCTGTTGCCAAAGAGCATTGATCTTGGTGAAGTACTCATTTACTGTCATACTTCCCTGGACATTCCTAAAAATTTCGTTCTGAATGTCAGAGATTTTGTGTGAATCAGACTGTGAGTATCTCTTCTGTAATGCACTCCATATATCTGACACTTTGTCGAATTACATCACATTTTATGCTATATTAGGGCTGATGGACTTCAAAATCCATGAACATACGATGCGATTGCATCTTCTCCATGAGGCGATCTTTGGATCATTCTCTGCTAGACTCGGAATGCTCCCAGTCGCAAATTCGAACTTGCTCTTAACCTCCAGTGTGATCCTCATTGATCTACTCCAAGATGAGTAGTTGAGCTCGGTTAATGAAGGTGAGACTAGACATAGGTTCGGATTCTCTGTAATGTGCAAGTATAGAGGATCATCGAAATCATCATTCCGCTGCGTATGATTGGCTGAAGTTGAGGAGGCTCCTGCTCCTGCATCTTCCGATCCATTTCCGTTGCCGTCAACTCCCATTATCACGGCTCCGGCGTAGCTTCGGTGAAGCTATGATACCATGATAATTTAGCTTGGATCACATGAACAACAAAGTAGGATGAAAGAAGGAAAGCATTGATTAAGATGGCAACCAACTGGAAGAAGTGTATGTGTTCTTACAAAGCTAGAAAGAAGATCAGAAAGCTTATAAAGAGTACAATGAAAACGGTTATAACTGCAAACTTATGAAAAGACATAAAGACCCTTGAAGGGTGTACTACTTGTATCACTTCATCAAAATGTGATAAACAATTAGGGACGGGGGGAGTATATGATAGACATAAATGGAAAAGGGAGGGAGTACCAACCAAGATATTGAGTTTTCCATTGAAGTGATCAACGACTTTTTTGATCAATTCCTCCATCTGCGGCCGGGAGGATATGTCACAGGCAGATCCGACGACTTTGAGGCCTTTCTCCCTCTATCTCTCCACGCACTCATCTACGTCTTTTCACTTCCGGGAACAAGTGTACATTTCTGCTCCAAATCCGGCTAGCTCTTCTATGATTGCATAACTAATAAAAACAATAAAAACCATACAAAAATTTTATCATTATGAACTCATTGAGATATTATAAATCATGACAAATTGTAATTTATAAATGTCACCTCTTAATTCTAAGTAGTATAAAGAGTTAATTCCACCAAAAGTCCCTTGTCTTTGGTGGCAATTCCAAATTTAGTCCCAGATTTTCATTTTTTTCATTTAACATCCCAGACTATTACTTTTTGGACACTTCAAGTCCTTCTCATGACTTTTTCTATTTTTACTTTTTAGTAAGGACAATTTTGTCTTTTCATATTTTTATTTTGTTATTTTTTTTAGTTTCAGCTGATTTAATTGATTTAGAACTTTAGGTAACCTCTGATTTTTAGTAATGTTCTAAACCAATTAAACCGGTTGAAACAGAAAAAATAACAAAAAAAAAAACATGAATAGACAAAAATTCCCTTACTAAAAATAAGAAAAATAATGAGAAGGACTAAAAGTGTCCAAAAACTAATAGCCTGGGATGTTAAATGGCAAAAACGAAAGTCTGGGACTAAATTTAGAATTGCCACCAAAGACAAGGGACCTCTAGTGGAATTAACTCTAGTATAAATGTTGCACTTGAATTGACTGAACATGTGTATATATTATTCCATTCCTGTTTAGAAAATTCATAATTCAAGGGCAATGTTGGTAGGATGGGTGACAATATATATACACACGTTCAGACAATTCAGGGACAACATTCACTACTAGAAATTATGGAATTTCGGACCACCTGAAAGTGATCTTAAATCAAGTTGAAACCAAAAAGTGGTCGGAAATAGCAACAAAGGTTTTTCCGGATACCAAAAGTGGTCGGAACAAGGCTTTTGACTTGATTTAAGATCACTTTCAGGTGGTCGGAATTTCCGTAATTTTCAGCAGTGGTGGGCCACGCCGGCGGCGGGCCAATGGCTGGTTGTCAAAGTTGCCTGCCCATAAATATAGGACAAATGTAAGGTGTCGCGCTTTAGTATATGAGAAGTGGTGTGCCTTGGTGGGTTGAAGTGTGTTTACCATATAAGAGGTCTTGGGTTTGATATTTGTTGGTAACATACTTTATTCATTTTACTCCAACTCCAGCCTGCCCCTTGCTTTATGGTAGGGCACCGCTTCCCATGGAGATGCGCACCAGGCGACTGTTTTGTTCTTGTTAGGGGTGGAGAGTGTGACACCCCGGAAATTCGTTCTTTAAGCCCGAATTAATTTCTTAATTAATTCATTCTTGCCTTGAAAATTCCTTAATTGATAGTCGGAGGACCTAAGTTGACCAACTCCTTGGTCAATTGATTTAAATCAAAAAGGGGAACCTTTAGCTTTAATGGTTGTACCTAACTCTTTGGGGGTTTTCCTAAGCTTTTTTAGGGAAAGTAAGGGCATTATGGTCTTTTCCCACTTGCTTGGTCATGAAGCCTTACCCTATCTAGCCTAAATTTCATTTCCCCACTTTGGCAAGAAAGCTTTTCTCTACCTTCTCTCTAAGAAAACTTGGCTTCTTCCCCAAGTCAAGAAGAATCTCATCCAACCTTGCTAGGAATCATTCCAAGATTCCACATTTCCATCTCCCAAGCTTAAGGAGGGGTAAGATCTAGGATTTTTTGGCGTTTTTATTTGGTTTTACCTAGTCTTTATCTAAGTTTAGTGTTTTCTTGTGGTTTTGGTTGTGTAAGAAGATTTGGTTGAAGAGGAGCTTCAAGGAGAAGCTTAGGAGGGTAGAAATAAAGAGCTTTTTGGTCTTCAAAGGTAACCCATGCTATACGAAACCTATTTTCTACTTGTTATTGATGATTCTTGATGTTGTGAGTGATTTGATGCATGATCTTGTGATAGTGCATGTTTAGAGCTTATATCTAGGTTTCTTAAATGCTATCTATTGATCTATTATTGGGTTCAAGTCATTTCCTTGTTGTATGTGAGATTTGGAGTGTTTGGACTTGAACTTGACCTTGGAGATGAAATTCCCCGAAGGGAATTGTTGTGTGCACAGGATGTTCCCAGCGAGCGGAACGACGGGCACTTGTCCACCCGTGGGTGGATGTGTGTACCCGGCGGGCAGAGCCGCGGGTAGGTACCCACCCGCAGTTCCACCCGCGGGGTACACAGGTGGATCGTGACGGTTGGTTGTTTTCCCGTGGTTCCACCCTTTGGTTTGTGATGTTTTGGCCTCCCTTTGTTGGATTGTTGAGCTTTTGGGTGTCTCCTTGATGTTTCGTATGTCTAGAACGATGTCCTAAATATCTATGTTAGGATTTGGTGTCTTGAATCGTGCTAATAGTCCAACTTTGTGATTCGTTGGATTTATGTTAGTCTTTGAGATTTGTTGGAATCGTTTTGGTTTACCCGTTTGATGAGCATGCTAGATATGATGTCGTTGATGCTAGTATGTGTTGTTTGTCCATTCCTTTTGAGGATTGGCAACTTGGGTTGCCAATCATGTTGATATTGGATTGAAGTCCATTGTGTGGTTGAGTATCGTTTCATGTCTTTCATTGAAACCTCTCGAGTGAATCCCTTGATGTGATCTTGTACAAATGTTGTACTTTGTTGATTGTTCCTTGACTAAGCTATTGTTGGGCTTATCCGTTGTTGTACGCACTTCGTGCGAAATCTATGTTTTGTTGTATCTCTAGATTTCGTGTGTATTGACTCTTGTTGATATGTTGGATTTGATGTGATGAGATGATTGAGCTGGTAAAGTGGACAATGTGGGGACTTATGTGTGAACTGATCCGGTAGTGGGTTTAAAGGTCAGGGTCGCCGTTTGGATAGTTATGATTTGTGGGCAACTTGGGAAACTCATTCCAGTTGCCAGAGATAGTAGCTAACCCGTTGAGCTTGGAATCTCAATAGGGGGTGTATACACTTAAATTTGCTAGATCTGCTTCCATTGGGCTACGGTCCTAGTCGTTGCGATGACTCTATGATATGTGATTGATGATTTGGAACCCTCCACACTGGTCCAATATGATTTGGGTCGTTGAGATGACTCTACGATGAATGCTTCGGTTTGACTATGTCCTATGTGGGCTTGGAACGTGTTGTTGAGTATGAATCTCTTCCTATTGCTTATGACCATGTCTATTGTGAACTCTACCTTGATTATGGTAGGTTGCATCTAGTGTTGAGTATGTTGGTTGTTGTCCTTATTGACTTGTTGATTGTCGTTGATGGTTGGTCTTTGTTGAGAGTGTTATGATGAGTCTATTGATGTTCCCTCTCTTGGTTTTAAAATGATATACACTGTATTTCTAGTCTCAAATGGTTTTGAATATATCTATATATTATGATACTTAATGCGTATTGGTGGGTTACCAGCATCTTTCGCTGACGGGTGTTATCCCTAATATTTTTTCAGGTTTTGAGTAGCTTTTGGAGAGCGCGCTAGTGGACCGTTAGATTGTGTAGCTCTTATTGTTTTCCCTTGTTTAGACTTATGGCCTGTGTGCCTTATTTTCTATGACTTTGTTATGCGATGGCCGCCACTGGCGATTTTGCCCCAGCAACCTCTTCTCTCTCTTCCTTTGGGCCACCATTCATGCTTGTCTTCTTAGCCCAACAAGACTTGGACCAACCTCCTTCCTTCACCACTCCCACTTGGGCCAATACTTTCTTAATAAAATGGATCCCCTAGGTTCCCATATCCCATCATATATAAATAAATAGATTTATTTAAATAAATATATATTATATATTTAAGGGTTATAATACAAAAGAGTATTTTCGATCGGTATTATAGTACAAAAGCTATTCCGAAATACTTGGGAATAGCTAATACCAGTGGGGTCCCCTAGGAATGGTTATTCCCCTGCAAAGGAAAGAGCTCATTCCCAAAAATGCTATTTCTAAGAATAAAAGGACAAGACAAACAATGTAATAGGTCTATTCCTGGAAATGGTATTCCATTCCCGACCTATTCGATGAACCAAATACGTTGTATATGTATTACTAAAAGCAAATAAAGTTTTATCCAAATGGTGGCAAGGTGATAAGTTACAAGTAAAACCATTTAAAAGCAGAAATATTTATATTTAATAGTGCAAGTAATTTACCTTTATACATTGATACACTTAATGATAACGTTTGGTGTAACTAATGATAACGTTAGGTGCATTTATTGATGCTAGCTCGGTGTACATTATATTGTTCCACTTTTAATACATTTTACTTGCACTTAGGCGTATTACATTAAACGGTTATTTACACTTTTAACCCAATTTACTTGCACTTCAAAGTTTGAATTATTTACAAAAATTCCACCGCATTTTTATAAAGTGTTTATGATCCGTTAGATCTGTTCAGATGGACAGCTGTAATTGGTTCCTTTTTCTCTCCTGGGCGCGTGTTCTCTTTTGACCCGAGCCATTAACTAGTCCATATCAACGGCTCTAAAAGAAATTCATACTTTGTAATAATATAAGACAATGCACTTGTAATATAAAAGTTTTTTGCACTTTGTAGTATAATTCTTTGCACTCTATAGTATATACCTATGCACTTTCAAAATATCAATTTAGGTAAAATGAGGTTGCATTTTTTGTATATATCTCAAAGTAATATTACACTTAGCACTTGTTGTATAAACTTATACACTTTAGTATAAAACTTTTACATTTGTAATATAAAAAACTTATGAAGTTCAAAGTTAGAGAAATTATCAAAATGCCAACCCTTTTTTTTATTACTTATATTAGTCTTCGTACTACTAGTATAAACTTATGCACTTGTAGTATAAAACTTTTTCACTTTGTAATATAAAGGGAAAATGGTCAAATAAACATTTGAACTTTACCTAAAAAGTCAATTAGGCCTTAAAATTTTTGAAGTTGCAATTAAACACATCAACATCTCATTTTGGTGCAATGTGTTACGAATTAAATGTATTAGTTTTGATGAGCCAAATTGTATTTTTAGAAATTCCCAAATTTTATTTTTACTCTAGATAAATATCTCCTAAAGTCAAAATTGAGTCAAAGGGAGATACGAATTCTTGAAAAATAGAATTCTCCCTTGTAAGTCATTTGCTTCCACTTTGACACATATGATCAAGTGGAGAAGGGTTTAAATGCTTTTGGAGAAGGCATGGGATCAAATACTAAATTTAGCTAATCATTTTTAAGAGTTGGAGTAGAGTTTGGAGCTTACCTCGGAGCGTGTATCAGTTCAAGTCAAAGTCAATGAACATGAGAAAGATAGAAGGGCTGGAGTGTCTAAAGTTACATTATACGCTATTCTAGTCAAATTGATAAGAAATACATTTTATAAAAAGATATTAACCAATAGGTTAATATGGCGCATTGGTTAAAGACTTGAGCGACTAAGTTGGAGGCTATGTTTTAGCGCGGTTGGAGGAGGAGTTTTTAAAGTCAAAAAATCCCTTTTTAAGATAAAAAAAAAAGTCAAAAAAGCTATTTTACATGTGGAGTGTCCGTTTGGAGGCTATAGAGCAACATTATCAATTGGGAATATTAGGGGAGAATGTAAAAATGATTAGAAAAGAGAATGTGGGAGGGGATAGAAAAAGAAGAAGAGAAAACTGAATTTAAAAAAAAAAAAAATATTGCGTCAGGCGTGCTGTCAGCGCATCTGAGCGCATGCACTGCACCCGTCCGTGTGGCATTTGGTTGTACATGAACGCCAGGGTCGGCCCTGGGGCAAGAGCAGGCTAGGCTCCTGTCTAGGGCCCATCTCTAGAGGGGGGCCCATAGCTATGATATATATATATATATATATATATATATATATATATATATATATATATATATATATATATATATATTAGGATATATTAGAAAAAAATATTGAGTTTGTCAAAGTTGTAGATTGCTACCCAATGGTTTCTATTGCTTATCGAATATTATTGACGATACCCATGACTGTAGCATCAGCGGAGAGAAGAAGTTATTGAAAACCTACTTGAGATCTTCAATGTCAAAAGAAAGATTGAATGGTTTAGCGATTTTGTGTATTGAGAAGGATATGCTAGAAAATATTAATCTTGATGCAATTATTTATGATTTTGCATCGAGTAAAGCACGTAGAATTTTTTTGTAATCTTATTTCAAGTTATTTGATATTATCATTTTTATTATTATTATTAAATTTTAATTTTAATTTTTCATATAGGGCCCTTTTTTAAATTTCGCCCCGGACCTATAAAATGTTTGGACTAGTCCTGGTGAACGCGCACAGCTTTTGTTGGTTTTTTTTTTTTTTCTCTCTGACATTATTTCAACATTTGCAGATTAATTATTTTTTAAATAATTCTTCCCCACATCAATTATTAACTTTTCTTGAGAGATTTAAAGTAAGAAATAACCCTAAATTCTTTCCGAGTGTGGATGCTCTAAGGAGTGTAAGATGGACTGTCAGTTTGGAGGCTATAGCGTAAGGAGTGTAAGTTGGAGTTTATCCTTGGAGCACCAGGTAGCGTCTGTTCAGCACTCAACCTCTACGCATGATGACAACCTTGGAGTGTAACTTGGAGTTTAAGTTTGGAGAATATAGTCTAAGTTGGAGTGTAAGTTTGAGCTTTTAAAAATTGGTATAATTCGAACCATTTTTTATGGAAGCCAGTACGTGACACCATGAACCAGATCAAAATCAGATGATTAATTTATGAAGATATATATTATCAAAGCTCAAGCAAGAATCAACAGATTTAAATATTTTGAAAGATCAACAGCTTGATACATCAGATCAAGAATGCAACAAAGTCTAAAATTCACACTCTAGAGATGATAAGACTCAAAAATTGGAGGCTACAAATTCCCAAATCAATGTCAAATTATGCTGCGCATCTGTATGCACCATGTATGGTGCATAGATGTAAAAACGATGTCGTTTTATTAAAAACGCGCGTCCCAGTTAAAAAAAAAAATCCAGTTTCGATTCCCAAAAACAGTATTATATTGTACATAATTTGAACTAAAAATCCAGAATCAATGAATTAAAAATCCAGAATCAATGAACTAAAAATCAAGAATCTATAAACTAAAAATACAGAATGAATGAACTAAAAATAAAGAATGAATGAACTAAAAATCCATAATGAATGAACTAAATATCCATAATGAATGAACTAAATATCCAGCATGAATGAAAAAAAAATCAGTTTCAATTTACGTCTAAATATCCAGAATCAATGAACTAAAAATACAGAATCAATGAACTAAAAATCCAGAATCAATGAACGAACTAAAAATTCAGAATCAATGAACTAAAAATCCAGAATCTATGAATTAAAAATCCAGAATTAATGAACAACATAATGTTGTTGAGGGGAATCAAAACTAAATTTTTTTTAGGTGGGACGCGCGTTTTTAGTCAAAACGACGTCGTTTTTGCATCCGTATGCACCATGCATGGTGCGCACACGGATGCACAACATAACGACCCCAAATCAATCAAGCAGACTCCATAAGACTTTTTGGGCTTCAGCAGAGGTACTTTTCCAATCATATACACATTAAGGCACATCTAAAACTTTCTACACCATAATCTCATTGCATGATGGTGCCCTCTATGCTACCACCAATAACCCAATTGCACATGACACACTAACAATAAAAGAAAAAAAAAAAGAAAAAAGACAAGTACTGATGATGAAGATAATGACAATGCTACCCAAAAGAGAATTAAGAAGACGGGTCCATTTGGAAAGCAAGAAAATGACTTCTAGAAAATGTTTTCAGAAAAATGAGTCATTTTTCAGAAAATATTTTCATTTCTAGTGTTTGGCTGCACAGCAGAAAATTGTCTTTGTGTGTTTGGTTCTTTTTTCAAAAAATGAGCAGAACTGTATATACTTAAACATTTTAATTGTTATTGTTATATATATAAAAAAACATTTTTATTGTTTTGTTTAGAATATAACAACTTTTATTTTAAATTCCATGCAACATAAGTTTTGGTTGTATTTAATGGTTGTGGGGGTGGGAGTGGTGGGGGGAGGTAGTGGGTTGTGGGTGGTGCTAGGGGGTGGTGGGTGGTGGGATGGTTGGTGGTGGTGGTGGGGGCCAATGGGGGTGGATGGTGGAGGTGGTGGGTGGTGGGAATGGTTGGCGGTGGTGGTGGCGGCGGGGGTGATTGGCTGCTCCACTACTGCAAACAAAAAATGCCTTCCCAAAAATATGAAAGTCATTTTCTGGAAAATTCCATGTATTTTTCAATGACCACACTCCTATTTTTCATTGACTTTCATTTTCTATCTCTAGCCAAACACTGAAAATCCTGAAGATAATTTCTAAAAATCATTTTCCGAGTTTCCAAACACACCCGTAGAGAAATTTAAACCAAAGTAGTATATATTTAAACTATCGTTTTTAGACTAAGAATTAAGACTAGCGCTATTACAAAATTGCAAACATTTATTTAAGTGACAATTATAATCATTGTCTCATATATTATCTTGCATTTATATATATATATATATATATATATATATATATATATATACTTTGAATTACTGATTTAAATAAACAAATTCAACATTCAATTACCTATGCATGAATATTCCTATATAATCATATATTAATATACTTTGAAGTACTTATTTAATAATAATCATTGGACATTATCTCATTCGCTCAATGCGCATGAAAAACTAGTATACAAATATAATAAGAGCCAATAAAGTTAAGCCCCTAACAGGAACTAAAAAATATTGATGTAATTGTTTGTTGAAATTAATGGTCAATATTATTTTGATTTTAGTATTTATTATTATTATTTTTCTTACTTTACTGTCTATTATATCATTAACTTTTCTTAAATATCCTTGCATTCGTGTAAAATTTAGTAACGGAATATTTCGTTAACTATTTATTATTTTTTAACTTACTCATTTTCAAAGAATTGAAGGTCGTAGGTTCGAACCTCATCCCAATCAAAATTGACATGATTGTTAAATATATACTATGAATATGTTATTTTAAAAAAATACAATATAAAATTTAACATGAACTTTGGTCAATTAATTAGAATCACACATTGGACATTGATAAAACAATATACCTAATTTATAGTATATATTCAACACAGATGAGAAACTATGTCTATTATCATTGTCTTTTTGTGGAAGGAAGATATTGTTCTGTTTCTGAAGGTATATACACTGCGCCAAGGCACTAAAATTGTGGTGAAAAACACCACGATAATAAACTAACTTTCTTTCTGTTATCTTAAAAACTAGTTATCACATGCACATTGCGTGAATAATTCAATTCTGAATGTATATTTTTAAATTAGTATTTCAGAACTTATCAAAGTATCATTCGGTACCCTGACGTATATCTATGCAAGATTATCAAAGTTTTCATAAAAGTAAATATTTCAAGAATACATAATTATGACTTGTGGTATAATTTGTTATAAAATCAACGGGTGTAATAGCAGTTTTAGAGGGAAACACCATCAATGGATAATACCTAATTATAATTTTTGCAACACAATATTAATTGGCGTGATACATGCTTCCTCTTGTTGTCACTTCCGCCAGAAATGAATTCTTGATTTAATCTAATCCCCTGGTGTGCTTCACTGCAATTTTAGTGCCTTGGCGCAATGCATATTCAAAAACAGAACAAAATCCTTCTTCTCCAAAAAGACAATGATAATAGACATATTTTCTCATCTATGTTGAATATAGATTGTAAATTAGGTGTACCATTTTATCAATACCCAATGCGTGATTCCAATTAATTGACCAAAGTTAATGTTAAGTTTCATATTGTATTTCTTTTAAATACACTACTCTAACATAATCAAATTTTTTTGTTATCTTTTATACATATTCAAAGCTATTTAATCACTAATTTCACTAAACATTTTTAATGTCAATAGTTTACTATAATAATTTTTTAATTATCAATTTAATATAACAAATTTAATTTTATCTTGTAGTTTTTTTTTTGAAAGGAGCATGTACGGCATTTATTCAAAATATGCAGAAATAGATGCTGGTGGATCATAGTCCGAGTACATACTAGTTGACTGAGTAATTGCAGTAGATGCTAGAGTATGAGCTAAATAATTATCTAGACTAGGAACATAATGAAGTAAACAATAATCAAAAGATAATATACTAGTCCTGCAACTATCAATGGCATAACCCAAGTACGATCTTGACGAGTGTGTCACAGATGATAAATGTTGTTGAAGCACCAAACAATCCGTGAAGAGCTCGATAGACTTTATTTCGCGACTTCTTAGCCACGACAAAACTTCCTTGCATGCAAAGGCCTCCGCCATTAGGGCCGAAAAACAGTCTATCATAGGGGCAGTCATAGCCGAAATATAATGTCCTTGCAAATTTAGAATAATAGCTCCCACCGCTGCTTTGTTTGTCTGTGGGTCGTACGCCGCATCGAAGTAACATTGATCCCTCATGTTTTGCGTGGCTTGGTGTACCATGTTCGGCGTTGGCAGCTGTGGTGTAGTTGGCACAACAATAGTATTGGTTGTTGCCGAAGGGACCGCCGTTGCAGTGTGGGTGTCCACCACGGGAGCAGTCCGGCTGCTTGATGCCGCGGAGGTGGCCGGCGGATGCAGACCGGGATGGGCTACTTTCCAAGCGTTCACAGCTGATGATGCCATTGCAATTATCTTCCGAGGTCTGGGTAAGGTCGCATCCCATACAGCCCCATTTCTTGCACGCCAAATATAATATAAGAGTGCCACTGCATAAATAATTCCATCATTATCTAAAATATTCATCAAATCATTAAACCAGTCACTGAAAATATTTGTGACACTATTGGGGATTGGAAGGTGGGATTGTGCCCAAATGTTTGTTGAATAATCACATGTGATCAAAGA
This sequence comes from Ipomoea nil, assembly GCF_001879475.1. Taxonomy (NCBI): domain Eukaryota; kingdom Viridiplantae; phylum Streptophyta; class Magnoliopsida; order Solanales; family Convolvulaceae; genus Ipomoea; species Ipomoea nil. The sequence goes on along the minus strand of NW_017619385.1, from coordinate 3,808,567 downwards.
ATGCACAATATCTTCATGCCCAATCCCACACATGGCACATGTTGGATCAATATCAACTCTCTTTATAAGTAGGTTCTTTGTAGTGGGCAAAATATCATTTAGAGCTCTCCACAAAAATGTTTTCCACTTTGGGGGGCTTTAAGCTTCCATAATATTTTCCATTTATCAAAGGTCCCAACCACTTGGGTGTAGTTACCTACTATTGTTCTATAGCCACTTTTAACCGAATATTCTCCTTTTGGGTCCCCATACCAATACCACAAATCCTCATAATCGGGTGACACAGGTATTTTTAAAATTCGCTTTACATCCTCAGGGTCAAAAATATCAGTTAGAATATCCTGATCCCAGGTTCCTGTCTGTTGATCCATCAGTCCCATCACCTTTGCCTGTGCTAATTGGGGTGGTTTTTCTGTTAATATTTTCGGCTGACTCACATCTTGCAACCATGGATGGTCCCAAATCAAAGTTGATTTGCCATCCCCAATCCTGCGCCTAACCCCTCCACAAATCAAATCTTGTGCCGCCATAATACTTCGCCAACAAAAACTTGGGTTATTTCCCAAGCATGCTTCATAGAAAGAATTAGTGGGATAGTACCTGGCTTTATAAACTCTTGAAACCAATGATTGTGGCTGTGTCAGAAAGCGCCACGCATGTTTGCCCAACATTGCAAGGTTAAAGGCTCGCAACTCTTTGAATCCCAATTCTCCATATTCTTTTGGGATACACAGTTTATCCCAAGCTTTCCAATGAATACCCTGGTCATCTCTCGATCTCCACCAGTATCGATTCATGGTTCGCTCAATGGCAGTGCACAGAGTCGTAGGGAGTAGAAAAACGCTCATCGAAAAGGTAGGCATAGATTGAGCCACACTTTTCAATAAAACTTCTTTTCCTGCCTGTGACAAAAGTTTCTTATTCCACAAGTTAATCCCCTGCCTTATCTTATCTTCAATATAAGAGAACGCCACTTTTCTATTCCTGCCCACAAATTATGGAAGCCCCAAATACTTTCCAAAATTCTGCGCTTGCACAACTCCCAATATATCGGCAATCTCCTCCCTTATTTCACCTCGTGTATTTTTACTATAACAAATATTCGATTTGTGATAGTTAACTGCTTGGCCAGACATCTTTTCATATTCCGACAAACAACGTTTAACCACACCCGCCTCTTGAATATTTGCTTTGAGAAAAAGCAGACTATCATCAGCAAAGAATAAGTGGGTAATGGAGGGAGCTCCTCTAGCCACTCTACAGCCATGTATCTCTTCCTTTGCCTGTGCCTGTTTTAATAATATTGAAAGCCCTTCAACACAAATAATGAACAAATAAGGTGACAGGGGATCACCTTGCCTTAAACCACGAGTCGGGGTTATTTGATCAATTCTTGAACCATTTACCAGTACACTGTAAGACACAGTGGTTACACACATCATCAATAACTCTATCCATCTTTCATCAAATCCCAGTGCCCTTAGCATCCTTTGCAAAAAAAGACCATTCCATACGGTCGTAAGCCTTAGCCATATCCAGCTTTAAAGCCCCCCAACCTGTTAGTCCACATTGCTTCCTGTTCAAATAATGGCCAACTTCCGCAGCTATCAAGATATTATCTGTAATTAGCCTTCCAGATATAAATGCACTCTGGGACTCAGATATAATATTCTCCATTAGTGGCTTCATCCTGGCTGTAATCATCTTCGCCATAACTCTGTAAACGACATTACTCAAAGCAATTGGCCTATAATCATAAACCATTTCCGGGGTTTTCTTCTTGGGGATCAAAATAATGTTTGTTTCATTCAATTTATCAGGCATTGAGCAAGTATTCAGACAATTCAAAATATAAGAAGAAACATCAGTACCCACTACATCCCAAATGTGCTGATAAAACTCAAGGTTCATACCATCCGGGCCTGGTGCTTTATCAAGATACATTGAAAACAATGCAAATTTAACCTCACTCTCTTCAAATGGGCGCAATAAACTCTCATTCTGTGTGCCTGTTACACGTGATTGTATACTCCCAAAGAAATCATCATTAACAGTAGGAGAACTCGAGTTAAAAATACCACGATAATAATCCAAGATTACATTCCTCATGGCATCCCCCTAAATCAAATCCCCATCATTATTCATAACTTTAGTAATAACATTCTTTTTCTTTCGATGAGAAGCATACCTGTGGTAAAACCTGGTGTTTGCATCTGCATCCTTGAGCCAATGCTGTTTGGCCCTCTGTCTCCAGTACGTATCCTCCTGTAATTCAATACGAGCCAAACATTCATCTAGTCTCCGAAACTCGGCTAGGGATACCGGATCCGTACACCCCCTGAGGCGCAACTGTTCCTTACGCAAGTTCAATATTTTCTCACCAAATTTATGGAATCGGTCTCCACCCCAGCGTGTTAACCGATCACCACATAGAGTGACACACTCCTGCAACCCCCTACTTCTTCCTTCGCCCCAGGATTTTTCCACCACTTCCCTACACCCCTCATCATGTAGCCATGCCATCTCAAAACGAAAACCCCTTCTCAGAACACCCCTCCTTCCCCGAAGATTGAGAATCCCAAGGAAAAGGAAAGAATGATCTGATTTCCGGGTTAATATATTCTGCACATTTGCATCAGCCACCAACTCTCTCCAGGTTTGAGTAGCCAAAACCTTATCCAATCGTTCCTCTATCCAGTTTGGCGTGCCTTTTCCCTTCTCCCAAGTATAGGGATATCCAGACATTGGTAATTGTGTCAAACCACACTCCTCAATAGTTTCTCCAAAGCCCCGTAGCAAGCTGTCTGGATGGGGATTTCCTCCTCGTTTCTCATACTGATATAAGAGATCATTAAAATCTCCAATGATTACCCATGGCAGATCCGATCTACTTGCCAATGACCGAATAAGGTCCCACGACTCCCTTCTCTGCGGACGCTTCGGGAAGCCATAGAAACCAGTCATCCTCCACTTATCAAAACCTGGCAAACTCACCTCAACATCTATGTGATTATTAGAATAACCAATTATTCTTGCAGTATCATTCGTTCTCCATAACAATGCCAGTCCTCCACTCAATACAGTGTTATCCACATTAAAAAGGCCTTCGAAACCAAGCTTAATCCGAAGTCACTCTGCATGATCTCGGTTAACCTTAGTTTCCATCAGAAATACAAAATCAGGTTTCTTGCGGGACACTATGTCCTCAATTTCTCGAACTGTCCGTGGATTACCCAAGCCACAGCAGTTCTAGCTCAAAGTACTCATTAGGCCATCTGCAAGTTTTTTTGAACATCCGTCATTGCTATATCCTCCTCCATCACCACTCCCTCCCTCACCCGGTGCCCCCTACCACCCCCATTCTCAGAATCCGCCAAACATAAGCTTTCCGACTCAATGTCCACCCCTACTTCCACTCCACCACCAATCTCCCCATCCATTCTACGTCTCTTTGGATCCACCCTTACTCCCTCTTCCTCCCCAACCCCAACTGACCGTCACCACCCTCCCCCGTAGCTCTACCCACCGCCACCCGGCCTCTTGTTCCGGATATAGCCGACCCACTTGCTACCGCAACATTGTGTCCGTAGCCACCAACACCAAACCCGATTTCTTTCCTTCTCTCCTGCCCTATCTTAAACCACTTATCACCCAATATCTTGGCTGGATTATTACCACCCGCTCTCATAGCCGCACCAAACAGATATTGATCGGGTGTCAATAACGAACGACAAGCAGCTAAACAGAATTTATCAGTATGCCCCATTACACCACAAAAAAAGCAGAACATATGCAAACGCTCGTACTTGAAATTTATCCAGACCCACGTCCCATCCCGCATGATCATCTTCATACTACGTTTCAAAGGGACAGATACATCATGTGTTATACGTACCCGAACGAGGTCCACGGTCTCTCAAAATTACGTTCATCATAACGTAAAAACACCCCCGCGAAATCCCCAATCCGCTCAAGCACCTTTACAGTCCGGTATCCCAATGGAATATCATAAACCTGCAGCCAGAAGTCCACAGTGTTCAACACTACTTGCGTCGGATCTTCCCCGTCATTCAAAACCTGGCAAAGAAACGTCGCGTTCTCAAACGCCCAAGGACCCTCCTCCAACACCCGGCGCATGTCTGCCTCATCAAAGAATGTAAAGAGATATAAGTTCGGGGTAACGTCCGTTATCTCAATTCCCATGAGTGGCCGTCATACCGAGGCCATGACTCACTTCATCATCTCCACTTTCATGTTTCGGTCCGTAAAGAACCGACCAACCAATGTCCATGTGCGATGTTCCCACAATTGTATCGCGAATGATTTCTTGTAGTTATTTCTTCAAATGAATATGATTTTTTATCGATGATTATTTTAGCAACGTAACTTTCAGCTTCTTAGGATAATCATCAAGAAAAGAGCATACATTCCGTCATGTGATGCATGCTTTATTTCATTTTAACAAAGCGCGTCATGTGAATTAGCAACAAATATATTATTTTAACCAATAAAGTTTTCAAGACAAGAAAGATGACACTCGAGAAATTGTGGCGCAATTTTTAAATAAAGACATTTTGAATTAGGAGCAATTGCTCAGAATGTCAAATAACTTGTATATTCCTTGTATCTTATTTTACCTGCCATATTTACTTTTTAAAGAAAATTACACTTTTGATCTTATAATTATAAGAGCGTATTAATTTGAGTACTTAATTTTAAAAACTAATAATTTAATCATGTAATTATGCAATTTTTAACACATTTAATTTTCCCGGTCAAATCACTGACGAAATTTGGTCGGAAAAATATAAACTTTTTGAATTATTTAATTATGAGGGTAAATTGGTCATTTTATTCGTGTGAACCATTTGTATTCTATTATTAATAATCCCAAATTTAGAAAATATTTAACGTCTGCTTCATTGTTCTAAGGAACATATCTTTTTAGTCTGCATATTTTTTATCATTCATATACATACATACTTTACTGTATTTGTATATGCGTATAGAGATGGCTGGCGGCTACAGTAGAGCTGATGATGACTATGATTACCTCTGCAAGGTGGTGCTCATAGGCGACTCCGGTGTCGGCAAGTCCAATCTGCTCTCTCGATGAAGAAGGGGGGAGAAGGAAGAGCTAAAATGATCAATTTGTTTGTTACAAAAACTATGTAGTCTAATGGTATTCAGATTGGACTTTCATTTGGAAGGTTGTGAGTTCAAGCCCCAGTTGAGGCGTTATTGGTTCTTGTGTTTCAGTAGGAGCCAGTAACATTCAAAAAAAAAATAGTTTATATTTTTTCGGTCAAATTTCGTCGGTGGTTTGGCCAGGAAGAACAAATGTGTTAAAAATTGCATAGTTACGTGACTAAATTGTAGTCAAATTAACACGCTCTTTATCGTTATAAGACCAAAAGTGTAATTTTCTCTTACTATTTATTAGTCAAATCAACTCTTTATCGTACTATGTATATTAAAAATATACCAAATTAAATTATTTTTTTGTGGTCTATGTGGTCTAATGGTACCCGGGTTGGACTTCCATTTGGAAGATTATGAGTTCGGGCCTCAGTGGAGGCGTTATTGGTTCTTTGTGTTTCAGTAGGTTGAGAAAGTATATGAACAGATACTACAATGTAATAGAACCAGTAACTTTCAAAAAAAAAAAATTATTTTTTTGTGTGTTTAATAGTAGTTTTAATGTATTTTCTAAATATATAAATTTATATACTAACACTATACTTAATATTATAAAAAAATTAATTTAAAATAACTTCAATTATACATCGTTAATTATCGACCCTAACACATAAAATGAGACGGAAGAAATATTATATTTTGTCTCACAACCCTTTTCTACATTCCATAATTCCATTATTAATTAAAAAAAAAAACAAATAGTGGCACCAATTTGCTCCATTACTGTTATATTATAATAATAATAATGCTATTATTATTATTAGTAATATATTAAACCAAGTAGTTAGCAGTTAATTTGTTAAAAAATAAAAGGAGGTGTGTGAACGTGGATGCATGCATAGCACTACGTGAAATGGAGTACATGGAATCATGGCCTCTAATTACTTCCTAAACTTTAGCATTGTTGTTTTTCTCTTTCACTATATATATGTGGCTTTTGTTTATTCATAATCATCAAGTGAAGTAATAAACATTTACTTCTATTCATCTCTCTCTCTTCTCAATATATAAATATAATATATAGATATATTATATTTAATATATGTTATAGATATATTATATTATATTTAATATATGTTATATTAAATATATTATATTTAATATATCTAACATTTGGTATCAAAGCCAGTCAACCTTTCAACCCCGAGATATTTTCCGTAGTGAAATATGGCTGCAAATTTCAATATCGTATGGACGGGTCTCAAATTGGACGGGAAACTCGATTACAATTATTGGCAAATTATGATGTCCACACATTTGCAAGCTCAAAATCATTGGAGCTTTGTTGATCCCGGTCTACCCGAAGGAGCTGAAGCAGGCGCTATACGGCTAGATAAATTGGCCTTGGGTCAGATTCACCAAGGTATTCATTATTCCATTTTTGGGCAATTAGCTCGTGCTCAAACAGCAAAACAAGCTTGGGACATCTTAAAGGTGTCACACAAAGGAGTCGATCGGGCACAGAAGTCTAAGTTGCAGTCGTTGAGAAGGTTGTACGATAATTGTGAGATGACCTCTACAGAAACAGTAGATGCGTATTTCACTCGTCTTATTGATATGGTGAATAAGATGAGTTTATACAGAGATACAATTGAAGATGGTGCAGTGGTTGAAAAAGTTCTTCGAACTATGCCGATGAAGTATGACCATGTGGTGGCTTCAATAACAGAGTCACACAAAACCGAGCTCTTATCAATTGCAGAGCTGAAAGGTATGGTAGAAAGTCATATTGACAGGATTGCGTCAAAATCAGAACCACTAGCAGAAGAAGCTTTGAAGAGTCAAGTCACCCTTAATGTGACTGGCACTAATCAAAGAGGTGGAGGATCTGGTAGAGGTCGTGGAAGAGGAAGAGGAGGTTCTAGTGGAAGAGGTCGTGGTAACTTCAACCAAGGAGGAGGACGTGGTAACTCCAACCAAGGAAGAGGTGGAGGTAATACCAAACAAGGTAAATTTCCATTTCATTGCTACAATTGTGGCAAGTATGGGCACAAGATTGCGGATTGTTGGTATAATGAGGACAACAATCGTGGAAATCAAGCAAACATTGCTGAAAATACTGCTGAAAAGTCTGGTGAGAGTTCTGAAACTTTACTTTTAGCCAGCGATAGTTTTTCTGCTGATAAGAACATATGGTTCTTGGATACTGGGTGTAGTAACCATATGTGTGGGAAGAAAGAATTGTTTTCCGAACTAGATGAATCAGTCCGGTCTGAAGTAACGTTTGGCAATAAGTCAAAGGTGCCAATTTTGGGAAAAGGTAAAATCTCTATTCAGTTGAAGGATGGTACTCACAATTTTATATCCGATGTGTTCTATGTTCCTGAACTACACCAAAATTTGTTGAGTTTGGGTCAGTTGTCAGAAAAAGGATATAAGATACATATTGCTCAAGGGTGTTGTACCATTGAAGATGCTAAAGGAGTTTTGATTGCAAAGGTAAATATGTCCCAAAATCGACTATTTCCTTTGAAAATTAAGCATACTCTCCTTGATTGCTTTAATTCTGATGTTTGTGATGATAATTGGTTATGGCATATGCGGTTTGGGCATTTCCATTTCTCTGGGTTAAACTATCTTGCGAGAAAGGAACTTGTTTCTGATTTACCTGTTGTGAATGTCCCTGATCGTATCTGTGAGATTTGTGTGATTGGGAAGAAGCATAGAGATCCCTTTCCCGTGGGCAAGTCAAGGAGAGCTACAAAACAGTTGGAGATTGTTCACTCAGACCTGTGTTCGTTGGAGGTTCCCTCACATGGAGGTTGTAAGTACTTTATTACTTTCATTGATGATTTCAGTAGAAAAACATGGGTTTACTTTCTGAAGCAAAAGTCTGAAGCATGTGATGTTTTCAAACAATTTAAGGCTTTTGTTGAAAAGCAGAGTGGTTATGAGATTAAAATCTTGAGAACTGATAGAGGTACAGAATATATTGCCTGTGATGATTTTCTGAAAAAGAAGGGTATTCAACATCAGATGACAGCTAGATACACTCCACAACAAAACGGAGTGGCTGAGAGGAAGAATAGGTCTATCATGAATATGGTAAGGTGCATGTTGAAATCCAAGGATCTGCCTAAACCTTTTTGGGCAGAAGCTGTTGCTTGTGCTGTCTATGTGTTGAATAGGTGTCCAACTAAGAGTGTCCATGATAAGACGCCCGAAGAAGCTTGGAGTGGGAGAAAACCCTCTATCAAATATCTCAAGGTTTTTGAATGTTTGGCATATGCACATGTGCCAGATCCATTGAGAAAGAATTTGGATGATAAAGGTGAGAAATGCATATTCATTGGTTATAGTGACGCTTCAAAGGCTTATAAACTATACAATCCTGAAACTAAAAAGGTTGTTATAAGTCGTGATGTCACTTTTGATGAATATGGTGCCTGGGATTGGTTAGCTAAAGATGAAAGTTCAGTTGTTATTCCTGCTGTTGAAAATATTATTGAAGAGCAACCGATTCCAGATAATGTCCAGTCTCCTTTACAGCCAGAATCGTCAGTTCGACGATCTCAGCGCGAGCGCCACTTACCAGCTCGCTTGCAAGATTATGTTTTGGGTCAAGATAATGACCTGTCTGATGAAGAGATTATTCAATTTGCTCTCTTTGCAGATTGTGATCCTTTAACTTTTGAGGAGGCTGCTACAGAAACTCATTGGCTTAAGGCGATGGATGAAGAGATACGTGCCATTGAAAAGAATGGTACCTGAGAGTTAACAGATTTACCTCCTGGGAAGAAGCCAATTGGAGTAAAGTGGGTGTACAGAACGAAATACAAGTCAGTATATCCAACTTGAAGACGAAGACATTTCTTAAATTGAATAAGGAAATTGGGATGACCAATATATCCAACTTGGTTTAAAGGAGGCAATGTTATATTATAATAATAATAATGCTATTATTATTAGTAGTAATATATTAAACCAAGTAGTTAGCAGTTAATTTGTTAAAAAATAAAAGGAGGTGTGTGAACGTGGATGCATGCATAGCACTACGTGAAATGGAGTACATGGAATCATGGCCTCTAATTACTTCCTAAACTTTAGCATTGTTGTTTTTCTCTTTCACTATATATATGTGGCTTTTGTTTATTCATAATCATCAAGTGAAGTAATAAACATTTACTTCTATTCCTCTCTCTCTCTTCTCAATATATAAATATAATATATAGATATATTATATTTAATATATATTATAGATATATTATATTATATTTAATATATATTATATTAAATATATTATATTTAATATATCTAACAATTACAAAATTGAAAAACAGGCCTTTGGGCTCTCTATCTCGAAATGGGGCATGGAAATCGTTTCTTGTGACACTGAGCCATGGAAAATCCGGCACCGCGAACTGCTCGTCATCGCCGTTTACTTTCACTATTAGGTCAGCGGAAGTGACGTAGCGGGACACAGACGCACAAGGTGTTGGAAAAATTCAAAGGAGAAAATGAAGGGTGAATGGCGCATCATGCGCACTTCATGTGTAACAGCGCATATTGCGCTTATTTATGGATGGTATGCGTCCTTCCTTTTGTGGAAGGGATGGGGGGGCTGCTTACTATAAATAGCAGCTCCCAACATCGTTTTAGAACACACCTTGAATTCGAGTCATTTATTCGATTCTCCTTCTCCCTCCCGTCGTCTGAGCAATAGTGAGGTTCGCCTACGCGATTGCTAGTGCAAGCTATCCGTAGTAGGTCTGTGTAGCCGGTCGAAAGCGTGCCAAGGTTCTAACTGCACCGTTACCCGGCAAATAACGCTTTTAAGGTAGTGTTATTATAACACGGCACAGATTTCCTTTCAACCATACACCAATAGTGTCCGTGCTTCTTAAAAGGCTTCTAGATCGGGCGTTGGCGTTGCAATTTTACCCAACAATTAAAAGCGTTATTTTGCAACAGTCAACCTTTAGCATTATGACACCTTCTGTCATACCGGATCTATCAAAGATCACCGCGCTTGATGGGAGAAATTACAACAGATGGGCTCAAAGAATGTTTATTCTTTTTGAACAATTAAAGTTGGTTTACGTGCTACATTCAGTTGCACCTGAACCAACTCCAACAGTGTTCTCTCCGTTTGGTGCTACAAAATGTAATCATGAACCTGATTACACTCCGGGTGAAGAATCGAGAGAAAGCAGTCTTGAAATAGATTACATTCCGGGTCAAGAACCGGGTGTAACTCTGATTCAATTTAGAAATGACAATGCGGCAGCCAGAGGATACTTGCTGCCACAAATGGATGACGATTTGTTCGACATCTATGTCAAACAAGATTCGGCAAAAGTCATTTGGGAATCACTGTCAGAAAAGTACGGTGCCAATGGAACTGAAAATCAAAGTGTCAGAACCGTCTACAACGTAAGGAGTAGAAAAATCAAGAAGTTTAAAGGGAGGTGTTTTGCGTGCAAAAAGCAAGGACACCGAACACACCAGTGCTACCATCACAAGGGCAAAACTAGCAAAAGTCAATCTGACAGAGCAAGATGAGTATTGAGTATCTTTAAATAAATAGTTATTTTGAGTAACTATATTTGCTCTGGTTCTAAAGGGTTCGCATGAAGTATGGTTATCTTAGTACTGAATTCTAGTTGAGCTGTCTAGATTTTGATTACGTAGTAGTACTTATTTCTTTAGTATTTTGAATACTAATGACATTAATTGAAATAATTCGTGCATAGATATATGCTCTTAATTTTATATCATAGGCTTCAATTGTAATTTAGTGAGAACATGGAAAAGTCATCATTCTTGAACACTCTGTCTAGGAAGATGGTTTTTAAGTAAACTTCGGTTCCACCACTCGACCTGGGAGTTTTTAAGAAGTAGGGTGTTGATCATGCAGGCTAGTTAGAGCGCCACTTGATCTTTACCTGAAATGAGGATGACTTTCATATGTTGCTAATACAATCAAAGCCTTGCAATAAAAGTTGTTGAAGTACTGCAATAGTAATATTGATCTGCATCCTATGAATGCTTTATATGAGTTTTAAATTCCTTAAGGGAAGGAAAAATTGTGCTAGTGGCAATTCTGAAGTCTCATTGTTGAGAGACATTCCGAATAAATATGAACTCAAACATATTCCTAGTTAAAGGGTAATTGTGATCAATTGAGATAACCAAGTTTGTTGAAATATATTCAACTGTTGAGCATGTATCAGGCAAAGTGCGAAGCTTCTATAATGCTACACAAAGCAAATCGGCAAAACTCAGTCTACAAAGGAGCTAAAGTTGGGCACCAAATATCAGTCTGGGTAAGAGATCAAATACGTTTGACAAAATTATTTGTAAGTGTTGCATTGTGGCGGTAATAAACTCCTTATATTTTCATCAAAGTTTCTCTGTGGTATTGAGAATAATGATGAAAGAGAATGTTTCATGTTAAACATGAAAATCTCAAGGGATTATTTACGAGTAAACGAAGTACTCGTCAAAATGCATGTAAGTTTGGTCAAAAGAATCAACTTACTTGATGGCTAATTATGAGGATTAGTCGTTGACTCATTGGAAGGACTTGAAGTCCAAGTGGTAATGAATTCGTGGTGAATCCCACTTCTGTGGTCAAACGAAGCCATGAAAAGAGTTACAAAATAGTACACTAGTTGGTCATTCCGACTGTGTGTGTACTTGTGAGGTTGAGCTACAGCTCTTAATGAATTCATAACTCTTTGAGAAAGGGTGGTTTTATTGAGACAAACCTAATGAATTCACCGCATGTGAGGTTGAGCTACAGCTCTTAATGAATTCATAACTCTTTGAGAAAGGGTGGTTTTGTTGAGACAAACCTAATGAATTCACCGCATAATGACATGAGTACAAAGTGCTCTTGGTGTCTTATACTCAATTGGGATGGTCTATGTTGAGATAGACCTAAAAGAGATCCCTAACTTAAGTAGAAAAGGGCTAACCGCCTCTTATGAAAGATAATGGGATTATCCCAAGAAGCTGAGTGGCTAAGAAACATGGAGATAACCGTGTAATTGTGGGAGTGTCCAACACCTTCACCACATTGTGATTCACAAACTATCATTTGTGTTGCGCAAAACAATGTATACTATGGGAAACGTAGACACATAAGAGTCAGACATGAGTCTGTACGGCAGCTAATAATATATGGGGTAATCACAATGGCTTTTGTGAGATTTGAAAGGAAAATTGCAGATCATTTCAGAAAGGGCCTAAACAGAAAGGCCGTCCTTGACGCATAAGGGAAATGGGTATGGGACCCATAAATACTCTGTAGCCGATCATGGTGGTCTGCGATGAGGTAGACTTGACAGAGTTGAAGGTCTATCCTAGAATAGACCTAACAGGGGATATCTCAGGGTCGTGAGTATGACCTCATGAGATTCAAGGCGACCAAAGCAAATTAAGTGCGTTGAGTTCAAACTTTGTCTATTCGATGAGTTCAAGATCAAATTCACTCCTGTCTAGAGAAGTACTTAATGTCACTATATGACAGTTCAAGTTTTATACACTGGCATGAAAATTTGTTTTGATCGTCATCAGGCAATGACAGCATCAGCCTAAATCCCTTTAATGGTGGGGGATTGTTGGGAGCATTTAAAAGTCTGTTTTGTGATAGACTTTGACAGGATAGAAGTCCATATTTGAGACAGACGTAACATTCTTTAATACTAAGGGTGTTCATAAGAAGTCAAAGAGTTTGACTTTTGTAGAACCTGCTTTTTGAGTTGATGTGTGTGTGCATTCGAGTTCAAAATTTATCTAACCGGTGAGCTCAAGATTAACATCACTCCCGGGAAGAAAATTACTCAGTGTCACTACGTGTCAGTTCAAGTTCTCAAACACTGACATTAAGATCAACTCATTTGTATTGCTCAGACCTTACTCTTTTTACTTTCCTCTTTAAATTTGTGGGGGATTGTTGGAAAAATTCAAAGGAGAAAATGAAGGGTGAATGGCGCATCATGCGCACTTCATGTGTAACAGCGCATATTGCGCTTATTTATGGATGGTATGCGTCCTTCCTTTTGTGGAAGGGATGGGGGGGCTGCTTACTATAAATAGCAGCTCCCAACATCGTTTTAGAACACACCTTGAATTCGAGTCATTTATTCGATTCTCCTTCTCCCTCCCGTCGTCTAAGCAATAGTGAGGTTCGCCTACGCGATTGCTAGTGCAAGCTATCCGTAGTAGGTCTGTGTAGCCGGTCGAAAGCGTGCCAGGGTTCTAACTGCACTGTTACCCGGCAAATAACGCTTTTAAGGTAGTGTTATTATAACACGGCACAGATTTCCTTTCAACCATACACCAATAGTGTCCGTGCTTCTTAAAAGGCTTCCAGATCGGGCGTTGGCGTTGCAATTTTACCCAACACAAGGGACTTGCGAATGATGTATAAAATACATTATACGCAAGTCATGGGTTTGACATTTCGAAAAAAAATGGGCCATATGTATCTGGGACATGCGTTTCTGACGCCAAACCCATGTCCCAAAGTATATTTTCCTACTTTTGTCTATTGTTCAAATTCATCCTACTTTTATCTATGCATGAGAAAAATGACACATTTTTAGTCTTTGCCCTTTATATATGTACATAATTTATTAACTATAAGTACATAATATATTAATTGTAGGTTCATATGAATGGGTTTTGAATCAAAGTTCACAATAAATGGGGACCTCAATTATTAACGAACTGTCAATGTAGTCCCTCAATCGCTTATTCATCGATTTGGTCTCCGAAAACAATTATTTTTAGTCGATTTAGTCCCTCTGGTCGTCTTCTGTCAACAGTTCGGAGGACTAAATCGACGGCTGGAGGGACTAAATCAATTAAAAATAATTATTTCAGGGGACTAAATCGACTAGGAACCAAATTGATTAATAAGTGATTGAAGGACTATATTAACAGTTTGTTAATAATTTATGGACCAAATTGTTTGATTAACTCTTTATTAGGCGGGCGTGATGATTTTCGTTTTAATCGTTTTACGTTTTAGGCATGGGAAGCTTTCTGATCGAGTGTAGTGTCAGCTTTGTCGGCATTTATTTATTTGAAATGACATCTTGGAGTACTACTACCTCAACACTATATAAGTGGGGTTTTACTAGTGTATTAGCAGCCTGAACCAAACTTGGACCATATATCATTCACTTCATCAAAGTAGCGAAATGGCATGGCTTGTTATGTACTTTATTTCTTTTCTAGTTATTGCGTTTGCTCATTGGGTGTATAGATGGAGAAACCCAAAGTGTAAAGGTTTGCTCCCTCCTGGCTCAATGGGTTTTCCAATCTTTGGTGAATCCATCCAATTCTTTACTTCTCACTCCCTCCAAGGTATTCCACCCTTCATTCAACACAGAATCACAAGGTAAACTATAAAACTAGCGCGAGTTTTAGTTTCTAATTTGAGTATAAGAATATAGAGACATTCGTGTAAATCTAAATGGATGAAACATCTTTTATACACATACAGGTAACAATAGAAACATTTCTAACAACTTTTATCATTGTTAATTCTAAAATATCAGTCACTATTTGACCATTAGAAACAATATATATGATACTTTGACTGTATTAAGTAGTTGAAATAAAAGGAACTCAAGTGATTTCTTTTATATAAAATTTCCCCTTTAAAGTAGGGGAAATTGTAAAAAATGTCCCTTTATAATATGCCAATTATCAATGTCACCCCTGAATTATGAGTGCTGTAAATATTGTCTCTCAATTATCAAAACGGTGCACATATAGCCACTCCCGTAACGGGCATGTGGTTCCCCGTTAGTGTACCACACCGTTAAGTCGGAGTAAATATGTAATTTAGTTGTTTTTTGCCTCCCTTGATTCGAAGTACCAGCAATGGACAGCGGTGGGGAACCATAGGTCCGTTACGGGAGGGTTTATATGTGCACCATTTTGATAATTGAGGGGCAACATTTACACCACTCATAATTCAGGGGTGATATTGATAATTGACATATTATAGAGGGGCATTTTTTACAATTTCCCTTTAAAGTATGGTCATACATCTAAAAACATAAAAAGTCTAAATCAAGGTTATATTCTTGATTTATGTCCCTCTTTTTGTATGCTAATTAATGTATACTTTTTACTTTAAATGTTATAAACTTCAATGTTATTAGACAAAATTGTCCCTACTACATTCTTGTTAGACAAAACTACCCTTACACCGTTATCACATCGTTACATTTTATTTCTAACATTGATAACTCCATCATTATTACCATACACATATATCTATCATGTCTTTTTCCTATTCTTTAATTATAATTTTACTAAAAGCATTATATAATTAATTTACTGGGTTGATTATATTTTAACTAAATTTTTATGAATGATAAATCATATATGTTTGTGTATAAAATACATATATTATTTGTGTATATATATATATTCAAATTATAAATTTTAATTATTTGTATTTATCAATATTTTAATATTGGGCATGAATTTATTAGAATAAGAGGTAGCCAAATATTTTCCTATGTGTGCTCCTTCGAAGGATGCATTCAGTCTTAAGTGCATCCTCATCAGTTTTGATTTTTGTCAGGGTTTTTAAGCGGTGGTTATACGGTGGACCATGTCCAAAAACGACGCCATTTCATTAAGTTATAAAAAAAAAAAAAAAAAAAAAAAAAAAAAAAAAAAACGGGCGTTAAATTTTAACAAATTCCATATTTTTGGTGTGTTCAAAAAAATGAAACTACAGTGTATCTAAAATAAAACTGAATAACTTGTCTCGCATATTGTGTTTATATTATCAAATGAAACTATAATTGAATTGAAATGAAACTTTAGTTGTGTTGAAATAAAACTGCAGTATGTATAAACTGAAGCTAAATAACATGTCTACATATTGAGTGTATATTATATTGTCAAATGAAATTGTAGTTAAAACAAAATGATACCTTAGTTGTGTTGTAATGAAATTACGGTATATATAAAATGAAACTGAATGACAGTTTAACATATTTGAGTGTATATTGTTCAATGAAACCGTAGTTGAATTAGAATTATAATTTAGTGGTGTTGCAATAAGATTACAGTGTGTATAAAATGAAATTCAATAACAGCTTTCATTGTATTAAGACTATTGTATGTATAATGTTAAATGAAACTGTATTTGAAACAAAATGAAACTTTAGTTGTGCTGAAATGAAACTACAATCATATAAAATGAAACTAAATATGTTATACAAACAGAATTATTTACACCGAATATGTGCCGTTTCTTTTAATATGTTGTTTCTTTTCATTAAAAGAAACGACACTATTTTTAGACCATGGTCCACAATAAAATTTTCTGTTTTTAAGTTTACAAGGAAAGAAAAGGGTAAACACAGAAAAGAAGTATATATATATATATAAAAAAAAAAAAAAATCATTATGAGCTCAACAGGTGAGCGCACTAGGCCAACATGATTTTTTTCAAAAAAAAAAAAACCACGAGACCCACAAAAACTAATTTTTTTGCAAATGTAAATCTTCTCTCCCCTCTCTTTTCTTTCTTCTATTTCATCATTTCTCTCATTCAAACAACCAAGGAACCAAAAAAAAAAAATCTAAAAATCTAATGATAGAGATATTTTAATTGGGTGTTTGGTTGACATGAATTTCAATTCCTTTGCAATGAAATTCATCATCCATGTCAATTATATTGTTTGATTAGATGAAATGCAATTCTCTCAAATCATTAAAATACAATTCATATACCCCCACCCGCCCAAGAATTCCGTTTTAGCAGCGGTTGCAAAGGAAAACTAAAGAAATTTACAAATTTACCATTATTATTATTACTAGTATTTGTCCCGTGCAATGCACGGAAAATATGTTATAAAAATATACCCTATATGAGGTTTATTTATATATAAAATTTTTGTTATTTAATAATTATTATGTGTGAATTTCTATGATAAAATTATGAACATAAATATATTTACAATTAAAATAATATTTAAGGTGGGTGATTACTACAAATCTTAAACTATATTACAAATTTAGTACATAGTATTTAATGTTACAAATTTTTAAAAACTTAGTAAACTACAATAGTAATTGAATTACAATTTTAGAGTCACCACGGATCAAAATTTTTAGACCTTTAAGATTTCTAACTCTAGATGTAGCAACATACAATTGACCTTTAAAGACCAAAATCACAATCTTAGTTCGAACATTGATTTTTTCTTCCAAATACTATCGAATTAAGTGTGTAATCAATAAAAGATGAGAACTAATAATTCAAGAATATAATCTTAAGGGAAAATTGTAAAAAATGCCCCTCAATAATATGTCAATTATCAATGTCACCATTGAATTATGAGTGGTGTAAATATTGCCCCTCAATTATCAAAACGGTGCACATATAGCCCCTCCCGTAACGGACATGTGGTTTCCCGTTAGTGTACGACACCGTTAAGTCGGAGTAAATATGTAATTTAGTTGTTTTTTCTCTCCCTCGATTCGAAGTACCAGCGATGGACAGCGTTGGGGAACCACAGGTCCGTTACGGGAGGGGCTATATGTGCACCATTTTGATAATTGAGGGGCAACATTTACACCACTCATAATTCAGGGGTGACATTGATAATTGGCATATTATAGAGGGGCATTTTTTACAATTTTCCCTAATCTTAATGTTACTAAGCCTACTCACGTCAATTAAGTTGGAGAGTGTTGTTGGATAGTATCCGATGAATCCACGAATAACGCATCTTTGTCTCCGTAGTCCTCAATATGCACATCAACAATCTTAAATATTAGGCCGCCTAGCTATGCCATATATTAATTTCAAACTTATGAACTTTAGGGTTGCATGCAATAAAAAGTATATTTTAAATATACTAAGGTTATATTATATATGTATGTAAGGTACTTTCAATATAAAAATAATGTATTTTTAATATATTAAAAATGTATTTAATATTCATGATACATACAATTATGTGGACCATCGTTCACACAATAATTTGCCAGTAGAAATTGAAATATAAATAAATAAATAAATAAATAAATAAATATATATATATATATATATATATATATATATATATATTAGAAATTGTTAGTGAAAATTATTATTATTATTATTGCAATTATTAAGGTTCAAATTGGCAACTGAACGTAACCTGAAAGTGCAATTAGGCCACTGAACGAAAAAAAAAAAAAAAGTGCAATTAGGCCACCGAACATTCCAAAAATGTGCAATTTCACCTGATAGCAGGTTACCCTCAATTTTAGCAGGTTATCTGCTTACGTGGCAGCTGAGTTGGAATTTTTAATAAATTTTAATAATAAATTTTTATTAAAAATTTTTTTATTATTGTTATTATAATTAAACAATATTATTATGGTCTTGTGAAAATTAAATGTTGATTATCACCATTTAATTTTCACAAGACCATATGGCTTTATTATATATAGGATTATTATTATTATTATTATTATTATTATTATTATTATTATCATTATCATTATCATTATCATTATCATTATCATTATCATTATCATTATCATTGTCATTGTCATTGTCATTGTCATTGTCATTGTCATTATCATTATCATTATCATTATCATTACTATTATACAATGACATTTACATGGCGTTTGGTTGGAAAGAAGGAATTAGAAGGGAAATGAATTGTAATTCTGTAGGAAAAGAATAAAGTGGAATTTAAATTATATTGTTTGGTTGGCAGGAATAGAATGATTGAGAATTGAGAGGGAAGAAGTTAATAAAGACTAAAATGTACTTTTATATAATAATAATAATAATAATAATAATAATAATAATATAGTAATTCACCATATAATTACAACACCATAAAGTGTGGAATTGCAATTCCGTGGAGGGAATTGTAATTCCATGGAATTGCAATTCTTTGGAGTTTGGTAGGAATATAATTTCAATTTCATCCTATTAAACACTCCATTAATTTTTATATCACTCATTTCCTTTCCATTCAATTTCAAAAAAATCATATTATTTCCTACCAAACAATGTAATTTGAATTCTTATTTTCTTATCACCTTATTTGTTTTTTGAATTACAATTCATTTCCTATCTAATCTTCTCCTTCCAACCATATGCCTTGTAAGAGTACACTTATGAGTTTCCATATATTTTTCAGGTACGGTTCACTGTTTCGAACAAGCATAGTTGGACAAAAAGTGATTGTGTCAACCGACCCAGAAATCAACCATTTCATATTACAACAAGAAGGGAAGTTGGTCCAATTTTGGTACACAGAAAGTGCTGCTCAAATCACTGGACCACAAGGCTTTATGGTCCATCATGGCGACTCCCACAAGTACATAAGAAACTTGGCTCTTAATCTCGTCGGCCCCGAAAACCTTAAACAAACGTTGCTCACCGAGATGGACCAAACGGCTCGTCAACATTTGGATCAGTGGACTGCTCTCTCCAACTTGGACATTAAAAAAGCTACTGAAATTGTAAGTATAATAATATTATATTGGGATCGTTATGCTGTGCATCCGATGCAAAAATGACGTCGTTTTGACGTCGACTTAAAAAAAAAAAAAATCAGAATTGCATAACTATACATCCAGAATTGCATAACTACACATCCATAAATTCATAACTATAAATTCAGAATTGCATAACTTCATAACTATACATTCAGAATTGCATAACTACACATCCATAATTTCATAACTATAAATCCAGAATTGCATAACTACACATCCATAATTTCATAATTCAGAAATTATGCACAACATAATGTTGTTAACGGAAATCGAAACTGATTTTTTTTTTTTAAATTGGACGCGCGTTTTTAGTCAAAACGACGTTGTTTTTGCATCCATGTGCACCATACATGGTGCACACGGATGCACAACATAATTTGCCATTATATTGTGTTGATAACAAAAAATCTATAGGAAAAATGGTCAAATAGATCCCTAAACTTTACACCAAAAGTCAATTACAATCATTATTGTGTGGACCATGGTCTACACAAGTTGTATGGACCATATTTTGTATACTGTAAAATAATGTACATTCACTACAAAAATAATGTACATTGTATTCATGAGATGTACATTATTTTGTACTGATTGTAAATTATATTGTATAATGTACATACAGCACAAAAATAATGTACATTTAGTATATTAAAAGCATATTTTTTGTTATGGTCCACATAACATTGTGTGGACTATGGTCCACACAATAATTAGGTCCCTACACTTTTAAAAAGTGTAATTACACCCTTTAAGATGTCAAATTGAGACAATGAAACCCAAAAATTAATAAATGACCTGTTATTATAGGTCATTTCAGTTCAGGGCATCAGTCCAGCGAAAATCCAGTTATCGATGACAATTCGGCCATCGTTGGTCGCCATCTGGTGCGAAAGGCAACCAACTGGCAAAAAATATTGTACTTTATTCATGATTAATATTTTATTTTCATCTTGACAACTCGACCCATCTCATCTCACAAATAAGAATTCGTGACACAGTCAAAAAGAGATCAGAGATACTTTTCCTCAAATTAATTCTTGGTTTTTGCACAGATGTTATTCAAACTTGCTGCCAGCAAAGTTTTGAGTTTCGATGAGAGGAAGGCGATGGAGCTTAGAAACTATTATAAAGCTTTGGTGGAAGGGTTTATATCATTTCCTTTCTATGTCCCCGGAACTTCCTTTTATGCTTCCATGCAGGTGCCTCTTTTAATACATTAAAATTATATTTTATCAAACTTCACATTATTGTGGGTGTTTGGTAAATAGCTATTAACTAATTGCATTGATAAGTTTAACTAGTTAATAGTGTTAGCTGATTATAGAAATATGTTCGATAAATTAGTTGATTACATGTAAAATAACTTTTTCAAAAAGCTAATCAAAAAAGCTAATTAATCAAATACCTATTGGTTGTTTCAACTAGTCAAACAGTTTATAATAATCAAAGAAGTCAAAATTAATTGATAAACTAACTATGTTATCAAACAGCGTCGTAGGTATTTGATTTTTGGGTTAATTATGTGTATATAGGGACGAAAAAATGCGATCAAGCTAATTAAGGAAACGTTAAACGAGAGACGATCCAGCTGCAAGAACAACAATAAGAAAGATTTCTTGGATTATCTACTAAGTGAAGTTGACAAAGAGGAAACATTTCTAACAGAAGAAATTGCAGTGGATGTAATTTGTTTGCTTATCTTTGCTGCCTACGAAACCACTTCTTCCGCCATAACATTAGCCTTGAAGTTCCTCAATCAACATCCTCATGTCTTAAAACAACTACAGGTTTGCATTTCAATCACTTTATTTGAATGAGTCTAACTTAAGAGGGTGTTTGGTAAATAGCAGTTAGCTGATCAATAGTTGTTAGTTGATTGTGTTACTGAGTTTGACTAGTTGATAACATTAGCGTATTGTTAAAAAAAAAAACGTTTGGTAAATTAGCTGTTAGTTGATAACTGATTACATTCAAAATGACTTTATCAAAAAGCTTATCGAAAAATATGCTCTTACAAAAAGGTAAAGTAATCAAACACTTATATTGGCTGGTTAACCAAATCAAATAGTTAATAGTGGTCAAATAAGTCAAAAATGACTGATAAGCTGACTATGTTATCAAATCGGACTTAAATGTGATTGATAAATAATAAAGATTTCAAAGATAGATTCATATTATTCATATATACAAATTTATATGTACAACTTTATATATAAATAACAGTTTATTTAAGTTTTTCAACAGCAGCATAATATATAGAAACATCAAACATGCAATGATTAATGGTAAGGTATTTGATGCAATTACACTAGGTGGAGCATGAGAAAATTATTGAGACCAGAGAAGATAAGGAATCCAGCATTACATGGAATGAATATAGATCGATGAAGTTCACGCACATGGTTAGTTTACTCATCAAAAGAATCTACATGGACCAATTTTTATTTATTGTTCACAAAAGGTTAATCCCCAGCTCCAAGGCCCTCCATCTCGGCCTGATTGAGTATCTGGGAGGAAGTAAGTTATGGTAACTCGGTTGAATACAGAGGCTAGACCTTTTACTTACTGTTCATTTACTGTGCATTAGGAGTCCCCTCACTTTGAGAGGTTGCTCCCACGCTGCCACTGGTGCTAATCGATCCCGGGTCATTGTTCCCAAACTTTATCCATATACCAACTAAAATGTCTATGCGAGCAATTTTTATTTATTAGTTATACTGAATTATTGGTCAACTTCACATGCATTAATTTAAAAAAAAAAAAAAAAGTGAATCTATTTATTAATTATATACAAGTTATATAGTGATGGTGACAAATTTTGATACTTATAACGTACTTATAACTTCCGGCCTTTATTCATTTTTGGAATATTAAGTAGTCTTCACATTTTGTGTATGTGGAAACAGGTTATAAATGAAACCGTTAGGCTAGCAAATATTGCTCCTGGAATCTTCAGAAAAGTGGTGCAAGATTTCCAGATAAAAGGCAAGTACAAACTTTATATATCTTGTAATTTTGTATATAAAAACTGTTAATTGTTCATAAGAAATGAGTTAAATTAGTTGTTAGAGCATGCATTTGGTTATAATAAAGGTGAGGCGTTTGAATCATATAGTTTTTTTGGCTCCTTCCCTATGACTCTAACACAATCACGTTTTAATAGTTTTTTTAATATTTGATACACACACACACACACACACACACACACACACACACACACACATATATATATATATATATATATATATATATATTCAAATTATTTTATCAAATTAATTATGTTTCATATTTTGTTATGAATATTTTTATAAAGTTTCGATTTGTTTTATTTTTCGCTCATATCCAATAATATTTACACCTATATTTCTTAGGTAATTTATTTATTTATTTTTAAATATCTCTTTTATTTTAAAGTTTCGCCTTTACTGAAAAAAATTTGTGAATCGGTCCCTATTTCGCCCCCCCTCAACAAAATTCCTGGCTCCGTCCCTGTCGCTATGTGAACATTATTATTTTTAACAGTGAATATTAATTCTAAATTATAAAAATAACATCATATGTGAATGGAGTTTAATAATTATATATAACACGATAGACTAAAAGTGCAATATTGTAAACATTTAGGGGCTAAAGTTGTTTAAATTAACTTACATCGATCAAATTTACAAAGTGAAACAATTCTTGACTAATATCACTATTATTATAAATAATAATAATAATAATAATAATAATAATAATACGGAATATTATATTATTCCATCAAAGTGTTTTTTAAAATTAATTGTTAAATTAGTTGATAAGTATAAAAAGATATATAAATAAAATAAGATATACTAAGATTTTAATTAATGAAGGGTAAATGGTGTCATTTTTATAAATTAATAAAGATAAAAAATTAAAAAGTTAAAAACTTATTTTGAAACGCTACCCAATAAGCTATTATTTTAAGTTTCTCATGTTTTATCAAACAGAACTTATAACTTATTTATAATTTAAATTAAAATATAAGCTCTAAAATAAATTTTACGAAAGAGAGCCTTTGCTAATAAACTAAGTTTGCTATTCTATATTGGTTTAAACTAAGGGTCCGTTTGGAAAGTAGGAAAATGACTTCTGGAAAATGTTTTCTGGAAAATGAGTCATTTTTCGGAAAACATTTTCCTTTCCAGTGTTTGGTTGCATTCTGGAAAACTGTTTTTGTGTGTTTGGTTCATTTTCTGGAAAATGAGTAGAATTGTATAATTAAACATTTTAATTATTTTATTTAGAATATTACAACATGTATAATAATATATAATAATAATAATAATTTTAAATATAATAAAAAAAACTAATAATATATCAAAAATATTATGGTGGTGGTAGTGGTGTTATTTGTTATACAATAATAATAATAATAATAATAATAATAATAATAATAACTGGTGGCAGTGGTGGTGGTGGTGTGGTGACGGTGGTTGCAGTGCTATGGTGGTGGTGGTGGTGGCGGCGACGGTGGTTGCGGTGGTATGGTCGTGGTGGTGGCGGCGGTGGTGTGATATTGGTGGTGTGGTGGTGGTGGTAGTATGGTGGTGGTGGCGGCAGCGGTGGTATGGTGGTGGTGGTGGCGGCGACGGTGGTTGCGGTGATATGGTGGTGGTGGCGGCGCTGGCGGTGGTAGTGGTGGTGGCGGCGGCAGCGGTGGTATGGTGGTGGTGATGGTGGCGACGGTGGTTGCGGTGGTATGGTGGTGGTGGTGGTGGCGGCGGCGGCGGTAGTGGTGGTGGTGGCGGCGGCCATGGTGATTGCGGTGGTATGGTGGTGGTGGTGGTGGCGGCGGTGGTATGGTCGTGGTGGTGGCGGCGGTGGTGTGATGCTGGTGGTGGTGGCTGCGGTGGTATGGTGGTGGTGGCGGCAGCGGTGGTACGGTGGTGGTGGTGGTGGCGGCGATGGTGGTTGCGATGGTATGGTGGTGGCGGCGGCGACGACGGCGCCGGTAGTGGTGGTGGTGGTGGCGACGGTGGTAGCAGCGGTGGTGGTGGTGGTATGGTGTTGATGATGTTGGTGATGGTGTGATGTTGGTGTAAAAGTTGGAAAATGACTTCCCCCCGAAAAAAGGGGAAGTCATTTTCCTCCAAAACAAGCCTATTTTCCAAAGTCAACGGAAAATGATTTCCGTTAACTTGATTTTCCAGGCACATCCAAACAGTGAAAACTTGGAAAATGATTTCCAGAACTCATTTTCCAGGTTTCCAAACACACCCTAAACTATTCTATATTGGTCTCGGATAAAATGTCGACCTGTGTGCTACATATATATATTCTTTCAAAAGGCTGAACACAAAACATATATATATGCACTGATGAATGCAGGATATACAATTCCGAAAGGATGGATGTTCATGATTTGCCCATTATCTGTTCATCTAAGTGCAGAGAAGTACGATGATCCTCTTTCATTCAATCCCTCTAGATGGAATGTAAGTGATAAATATTACGCAACTAAGTAATTTTGACATATCACTTTTAGAGGGCGTTTAGTAATTTTTTATCAATTAAATTTATAGAAAAATTATTTTCAAGGAATTGTATTTGATAGAAATAATTTTGTTGGGAAATTAATTAACATATTTGGTCTTACTCTGAAAACATAAAAATTAAATTACCTAGAAAATTGATAAGATATTTGGTTTGTTTAATTAAACTTTCTTATGAAATTGTTTTTATATTTCTAGGAATAAGGGTCAAATAGGCCATCGAACTGCACACAATAATGCAATTAGGTCACCGAACTTAAAAAAGCTACAATTAGATCCCTAAACTAACCATTTTCTTACAATTTGTCTATTTGTAAGTTTTCTAGGTTGCTAGCAGATCACCTTTAATTTAAAATATTTTTAAAAATATTTATTATTTAAATAATTATTTTAAATTTAAAAAAAAAAAAAAGAAAGAAAGAAAGAAAGATACAGATCGCCTCTGGCCATGGATTCGTCTCCATGACTGGAGACGTCTTCATCTCTGGCGGGAGGCGAAGATAACACCGAAGAGCTCTTCGTCTCCGGCCGGCCAGAGACGAAGACGTCTCCGGCCATGGAGACGAATCCATGGCCGGAGACGGTCTGTTTTTCTTTTTTAAATAATAAATATTTTAAAAAATATTTTAAATAAAAGGTGACCTGCTAACAACCTAGAAAACTTACAAATTAGACAAATTGCAAGAAAATGGTTAGTTTAGGGATCTAATTTTACCTTTTTAGGTTCAGTGGCCTAATTGCATTATTGTGTGCAGTTCGATGGCCTATTTGACCCTTATTTCAAATTTCTAATATATCTTTCTTAAGCTACTAATAAGCTATAAGCTCTGTTTGGTAATGTTCCCAAAATAAGCTCCTAGCTTAAAATAAGAGCTTATTTTGGAACGCTACCTTAAGTAACGTTTCAAAGTAATCTCCTAGCTTCCTAACTTTTTTCCCATCTTTATCCTTATTATTTTAAAGAAATGACATAATTTACCCTTCCCATTTAAAATCATTTTCTCTTCTTCTTTATTTGCAACTTTCACCACAATTATTATTATTATTATTATTATTATTATTATTATTATTATTATTATTATGAGATTTGCAACAATATTGTTACTTCATTATGAGATGCTACATCATGCTTATGCTAATAATTTTATTTCAAAATGTTGTTTTTTTTTTAAAGACAAAATGTTAAATTTTAATATGTAAACAAACTAATTTAAATTTTATGAAGATGTCCTTTTTAGTCTTTTTACATTTATCAGCTTATCAAAAAGATAATTTTACCAAACACTCAATCATAACAGCTAGCTTAACAACTCTTCAGTTTTCAGCTCCGAGCTTATATCTTTCCAGCTTTTAGCTCCTTTTCAGCTTTCAGCTCCTAGCTTATAGCTTTTCAGCTTGGTTTGCCAAACAGAGCCACAAACATTAATTAAAAAGAAAAAAACATAACGAATAGTTGAGAGTTTAATAAATCACTTGTAAAAACAAAATGTTGAGAGAGACAAATTTTTTTCGATAAATAGTGTTGTTATATATCCTTCAAAGTGGTGGGATTGATAAATATCTTAGAGGTAATTCCATTTCTGGTCCTAGATTTATAGGTGACAGTCCACTTTTAGTCTTTTCTTTTTTAATAAAACATCCTCATTTAGTCATAGTATTATTGTGGCATGACCATTTTTAGTCTTCATTCAACAGAGTCGTTGAAATGTCGTTAAATACAAAGACATTTCAATCTTTTTTATACAAAGTAGGTTGAACCACTATATTTTTTATCTTTTTTTTTTTAGAAAATTCATAATTAAAGACCGAAATGCTCTTGTATTTAACGAAATTTAAACTATTTTCTTGATAAAGGACCAAAAATTATCATGTCACATTAATACTAGGACCAAAAGTGGATGTATGTTCTAATAAAAAAAGACTTAAAGTGGATTGCCACCTACAAATCTAGGACAAAAAATGAAATTAACTCAATATCTTATATTTATAAAAAACATTTAACCTGACGCCAAAAAAAAAAAAAAAAAAAAGCATAATTGAATAAACATAGTAAATTCACACTGACCTATGAAAAAGAAATATACATCCTTAAGTGGGATTTACATTCCTCCATAACATCGGATTAGATTTCTATTCTTCCAAAAGGTTGAACCCCAATCCTAAGGGGCCCCCATACACCGACCCAACAGAACATTTAGGAGGATGTAAATCATGGTAACTCAATTGAACATGAACCAAACATGTTAGTGTTCGCGACCAAATTTTTTTCTCATTCTTAATTTATACCTCTTTGTTTCAATATTTATTTTCATTAATTAATTTAATGTGTGTTAAATTTTGTCCCTGGCTAAAAAGGGGCAAGAGCTACATGCGGCTTCGAAGAAATTCATGGCCTTCGGCGGGGTTCAAAGGCTTTGTGCCGGTGCTGACTTTGCAAAGCTTGCAATGGCCATAATGCTTCATTACTTGGTCACAAAATACAAGTAATTGATTACCATTAATTTCACTTTTGTTTAAATTCGTAATTACATTTCAACTTTATTTGTTTTTATTAACCAAATTCTGTTTACTTTTTGAAATTTTTATTCTAGGTGGAAGGTTGTAGACGAAGAAAATATAGTTCGAAAACCAGGCTTGACTTTTCTTGATGGCTTTAAAGTTCAAATATATACATAAGTGGATCAAACGTCAGAATAAGAAAAAGATTAAATATACATCTTTGATCATTGGAGACTTTGTGCATCCTCATGTTATTGTATGTAACATGGGGAGACATTAAACTAAATTAAAGTTGAATAATTTACAAGTCCTATGTTACGTTGTTTGCCTGTTTCAAAGACTTTATTTTCATTGAGTGTTACATTTCCAGTTCTGTTTCATAAATTGTTATGTAATTTGTATTACCGTATATGTAAGTTAATGTTTCTGTTTCTATGTAATTGATGTTGTAATAAATTTATAATTTCATATAATTAACAGAAGATGGCTTCGTAAAGTTTGTGTAAATTTATTACTAATTATTAAATAAAAATTTCATTTCAAGTCCCTTTAAAAAATAGACTATATATAATAATAACATTGTTGTAAAAATCAGTCTAGGTGTCCCTAAGTCGTGGTTCTGCCCTAGGCGACTGGCCGTCGAGCGCCTAACTCGGCCGATTGACCACCTAGGCAGCCGCCAAGCGCCTAAGTTGACCGAGTTAACTCGTCTATTTTGTTCGAGTTAACTGAGTTAACCCGGTCTGGTCTTGCTCTATATATATATATATATATATATATATATATATATATATATATATATATATATATATATATATATATATATATATATATATATATAGAGCAGATGACACCTCTAT